>NC_084732.1:27982030-28084530 GCF_033978785.1 Entelurus aequoreus
TCAATCCTCAGGAGATTGAGGATTGAGGAAAACCCTCATGAAACAGGCCTGTAGAGATGAAATAGTCTTGTGATTTTTTTCCCACACATACATATATATATATATATATATATATATATATATATATATATATATATATATATGACCATCTTCCCTGACAGACCTTCATCCTCTGGAGGCGCAAACACAGGAACGTCGGCGCTAATGAGACAAGCAGATGGCCTTTGTGTTGGTCCTTTAAAGGTTCAAATCCCTCTATTGAAGCAGAAGGGGTTTTGCTGTGGGCTCCTACAGCACTGGATGCACCACGCGGTCGTCAGCTTAAAAGAAAATAGTGCTTTCCTTAATGTAGAGAGTAACGGGCGGTGAAGATAACCACATAGCTGCTGACATGTCGGTGCATGCTATCTTCTCTCTTGTAGGACATTTATTGCATTTTCCCCTGCTAAAACAGTCAAATATCCACTTTGTTCTCTTTAACATTCGTGGCTGACATACAGGTGTATATAGAATGTGAAAGCCTGCAGAGGGAGAATTATTTACTATACTTACTAGGATTAATTATTATTGTCCTGAGCAGCCAGTACTATGCAACTCTGTCCATTTCTGGTTCTATTGGCTGTCATCATCATGAAGTTTTGCGTGGTGTAATGTTATCTAGTGTGACGCCTAAAGTATTTTTGCGACTACAGAAGCATATTTGTTGTTAAAGTGATAGTTTGTTTCCAAATTGTACAATTTGATTTTAAAATGTGTTAATATTGTTGAGCTGTTAAAATGAAATACTTTTCTTCTACTTGTTTTTTTTTGTCCTAGTAGACAATATCTTATTCGGGTAATATATAAACTGTATATATCCAGAGGTGGGTAGTAACGTGCTACATTTACTCCGTTACATCTACTTGAGTAACTTTTGGGATAAATTGTACTTCTAAGAGTAGTTTTAATGCAACATACTTTTACTTTTACTTGAGTATATTTATAGAGAAGAAACGCAACTCCGCTCCATTTATCTACATTCAGCTCGCTACTCGCTACTGATTTTTATTGATCTGTTAATGCACGCTTTGTTTGTTTTGGTTTGTCAGACAGACCTTCAAAGTAGGATCTATGGCATGCCTGCGTTTCACCAATCAGATGCAGTCACTGGTGACGTTTGACCAATCAAACAGAGCCAGGCAGTCACATGACCGTCACACGTGGACCCCGACTTAAACAAGTTGAAAAACTTATTCGGGTGTTACCATTTAGTGGTCAATTGTACGGAATATGTACTGTACTGTGCAATCTACTAATACAAGTTTCAATCAATCAATCAAAAGTGTGAAGGAAAAAATACACTTTTTATTCCAACCGTACCTCCCGTCAAAAGCCTAAAGATTGACCGCACAGTTCCTGTCTTCACAATAAAAGTGCCTCTCCATCGCACCTGCGCTAACAAAATAAGAGTCTCCGAAAGCCAGCGCAAACAAGCTAGCAAGCTACGGAGTTTGCCGCCAATGTATTTCTTGTAAAGTGTATAAAAACGAATATGGAAGCTGGACAAATAAGATGCCAAAAACCAACCACTTTCATGTGGTATTAGACAGAAAGGAGGAACTTTTTTTCTCCTCCATTTGAAAACGTGGACGTTATCAGCACTACTGTCTGATTCCAATCAATGCAAGTCATCAGAATCAGGTAATACATCAACTTATATTCTTGTCTTCATGAAAGAAAGGAATCTATATGTTAAACATGCATGTATATTCATTAAAACACCTTTAACATGTGAACAAAAACGGCAAAATAAATAAATATAAATTATATACTGTATATATAAATGTATATGTATATATATATTTATATATATATATATATATATATATATATATATATATATATATATATATATATATATATATATGTATATGTATATGTATATATATATATATATATATATATATATGTATACGTATATGTATATATATATATATATATATATATATATATATATATATATATATATATATATATATATATATATATGTATATACATGTATATATATATATGATTTGTGTGTGTATGTATATGTATATATGAGGTAGATCACCTAGACTTGGTCATTTAAAAAGTAGCTCGCCTGCTGGAAAAGTGTGGGCACCCCTGGCTTACATGAACTCAACATCAAATTTGAGGAAGCACATCGCGGTAAGTAAAGTTAGTAGATATTTTGGCTGTCACCGTAGGCTGATGTTAGCTTCCCTGCTATGAATCACTGTCAAATGTACATTGTGTGGGGACATTTATTAACGCACTGCAGACTCACAGACACACACACACACACACACACACACACACACACACACACACACACACACACACACACACACACACACACACACACACACACACACACACACACACACACACACACACACACACACGCACACACACACACATGCATAGAAACACCAATCAGAAGTGCACAGTGTGTTTACCATGAATTGATTAACGTTGAAAAACTTATTGGGGTGTTACCATTTAGTGGTCAATTGTACGGAATATGTACTGTACTATGCAATCTACTAATACAAGTTTCAATCAATCAATCAATGAATGCCTACTGAGCCTATGGTGCTGTTAAGTTTTTGTGGCTCAATTTGCCTTATTTTTATTTTATTTTAATGTATTATTATTTAATATATATTATTGTTTTAGTTGCTTAAGAGATATTCCTGGCTCTGAATTTGCTCATTGCTATTTTTATGTTTTTGTGCATTATTTGTTGCCGTCATCATTAAACGAACAGGTTACTCATCAGTTACTCAGTACTTGAGTAGTTTTTTCACATCTTACTTTTTACTTTTACTCAAGTAAATATTTGGGGGACTTCTCCTTACTTTTACTTGAGTAATACATCTCTAAAGTAACAGTACGCTACAATATACACCACCCCCCAAGTATGGTGTAGAGCAGGGGTCGGGAACCTTTTTGGCTGAGAGAGCCATGAAAGCCAAATATTGCAAAATGTATTTCCGTGAGAGCCATACAATATTTTTGTAACACTTTAGTATGGGGAACATTTTCACCATTAATTAGTTGCTTATTAACATGCAAATTAGTAACATATTGGCTCTTAATTAGTCATTATTAAGTACTTATTAATGCCTTATCCTGCATGGCCTTATTATACAAGCAGTAAGCCATTAACTAAGACTCTTCCCTCAATAACCTCAGAATTATTGCTTATTAGTAACCCTAACCCTTATATGTTCCCCTAGTGCGGGGGTCGGCAACCCGCGGCTCTAGAGCCGCATGCGGCTCTTTAGCGCCGCCCTAGTGGCTCTCTGGAGATTTTTCAAAAATGTATGAAGAATGGAAAAAGATGAGGGGGAAAAAATCTATTTTTTTGTTTTAGTATGGTTTCTGTAGGAGGACAAACATGACACAAACCTCCCTAATTGTTACAAATCACACTGTTTATATTAAACGTGCTTCACTGATTCGAGTATTTGGCGAGCGCCATTTTGTCCTACTAATTTTGGCGGTCCTTGAACTCACCATATAGTTTGTTTCCATGTATAACTTTCTCTGACTTTCTAGGACGTGTTTTATGCCACTTTTTTTTCTGTCTCATTTTGTCCACCACACTTTTAACGTTGTGCATGAATGCACAAAGGTGAGTTTTGTTGATGTTACTGACTTGTGTGGAGTGCTAATCAGACATATTTGGTCACTGCATGACAGCAAGCTAATCGATGCTAACATGCTATTTAGGCTAGCGATATGTACATATTGCATCATTATGCCTCATTTGTAGCTATATTTGAGCTCATTTAGTTTCCATTAAGTCCTCTTAATTAAATGTATATCCCATGACACATGTAATATGGCTTTTAATTTTTTGCGGCTCCAGACAGATTTGTTTTTGTATTTTTGGTCCAATATGGCTCTTTCAACATTTTGGGTTGCCGACCCCTGCCCTAGTGTCCAAATAACTCTTAATTAAGTATTTGTTACTTTAACAAGCAACTAATTAATGGTGAATATGTTCCCCATACTAAAGTGTTACCAATATTTTTTAACACTCAATACAACTAAATGCGTGCATTTTTAAGTAAGACTAACATTTTTAGAGGATAATAAGTCTCTTATTCTTTTTAATAACATTGTTATTCTGAAGCTAACCAAAAATAAATAAAATATATCTTACCTTTTAATGCGACTTCTTGAACAGGTGCGCTAGAAAACGGATGGATGGATTAAAATGCATGAGAATGTTTTTAATTCTGAACATTATTTTTAACACTGTGATTACCAGCAGAATTATTCGTTACTTATCGTGTTAAGCAATGTCAGCTAAGATTTATCTGAGAGCCAGATGCAGTCATCAAAAGAGCCACATCTGGCTCTAGAGCCATAGGTTCCCTACCCCTGGTGTAGAGGGATGATAATACAACAACTGTGGGGTTGCGCTGTTTCTGATTAGCGACCACTGCCAAGCATACAGGTAAGGGGACATCGGCTACATCCAAGAATTTGTAAAAAAATAAAAAAATATTGGTAAGGTTTGACTTCAAAATATATATTTCAACAGTGTGCGTTTTAAAAAGATACAATCTGATACTTTTGGAAGGGTTGATGGTCTAATAAAAACTCTTTTATTGAACACATTATAGCTACTTGCTTCTCTTTCTTTCACACGATTGTGGAGTGGAGGCTTTGAGGAGCATCATTCCCTGCGGTATCACCGACTGATGCCACATTAGGCAACAACTGCTGCTTCAGATGTCCCCCCGGCACATTTTGTGGCACTTTTCTTCTTCTTTTTTTTTTTTTTATCTCCCAGCATGCTTTGTGTTGTTGTTATCTCGCTCCTGCAGCCCGCTGCGGAACGTAACGGCGACAGGAAGTGCTTTGCTGACACGGCTATGCCCCAGACGACGCACCGCCGAGAGTCTCTACAGCTCTCTGAGCTAATTTTAATGATAATCAGCTCTCTTTCGCGCATTCTCGTTTTGCAAGCATTAGGCACGCACACCTGAGCACATGTGTGTAAGATTTAAAGGGGATGCCAGCATTTATAGTATTTTTTTATGATCGCTTGTGTCAGATTCATGAGCGGAAATGAACTGCTTAGTTACCATGTAGGTGGGTTTTATGCTACATTATCTTGCATGGGTAAAAGGCGTCTCTTTACGGCGCACCATATATACTGTACTTATATGTGCTTGGATGCCAGAGACGATACAAGGAGAGAATTGAAATGAGCAGAATGTCGTTAGTTTTAATTGTATAAATTGTAGCCGTACCTTGTTGCCTGGGAAAGGCGTTATGTAAATGAGGAGTTACATTTAGTAGCTAATGTTAAGATGGAGGAACAACAGCAACTTGCTATTATTGTATGTTGCCCAAGAATCAACATGAAATGTATTGGCTGGTTTCCAAAAACGTGAGTAATTACTTTTCACAGTCGTAACGATGAGCCAAATCAAAATATTGGATTTACCCCCAAAAAGCAACATCATAGGCAGGCCTGGCCCTAACCAATCTGGCGCCCTAGGCAAGACTTTAGGTGGCGCCCCCCCACATCGGCAGTGAAGTGTATATACTCACAAGAAACCGAATAGCTTTGTCTTTGACCTTTTTTTTTTACTTAATGAAAGCAAATTAACATATTATATGAGAATGTTATGTTATGATTATCTTTAACCGAATCACAGCAGTGCTCAAATTAAAAAACAGCATTCCCCCTCATGTGATATTGCTTAATTAACATTAATGATGTGCACTTTAACAACTAGGCTTACAACTATACCTAATATATAAAGGGGTGGAAAAGTGACTATTACCTGCAGGGCAAACATTAGCTAACCAGAAGGCAATAACAATGTAATCAAAAAACACCTGCTTAAAAGATCTAATACAAATGTCCCTGAGGAATGTAAGGTGGGAGTACTGTAATTACCTAACGTTACATTATTATTTTCCATAACAATTTAGGCCCCTCCACAATATTAACCCGACGTTAAAACAGAACTAGCTATTTATTGATTAGCAATTGCCGAATCATGTAACATTAGCTTAATGCTAAAAAGCCAGGTTACTATCACATTCTGTAACAGACAAATAATTTCATGTAGGCTAACTTTACCTACCTGCTACCTCTGTCTTTTTCTCGTTTCGCCTCCTCTTCTTTTTTCTCCCCTGGGCACCTGACAGTTTTGGCCGTTTTGACATCTTGTGTTGATTTTTTGATGTGGTGACGTCCAAAAAAAGTCATGATACGGGAAGGGAGGGGGCGCACCGTGCGGGGGGAGGGGGGCGTAATGTTTTAACAAATATTTCTATTAAATAGGCTTTACTTTGCATTTTAATTAACGTGGGATTATTTTTTGTATTTAGAAATAATAGTACCAACTTTTTTTTTATTTTATTTTTTTTCCTCCAACATTTGTGGCACTGGCGTGGCGCCCCCTGATGGACGGCGCCCTTAGCATTTGCCTATACGGCCTATGCCACGGGCCGGCCCTGATCATAGGCAAGGAAGAACTTATCACTTATCTACCGACATCCTGACTGAATTATAGATCTCCCGTTTTGTGATGTTCTTGTGAAGACAAGTTTGTCAAAATGCTCAAAGGGGAACTACACTTTTTTGGAATGTTGCCTATTGTTCACAATCATTATTAAATAAATGACGACGGATGGCTTTTTAATTTTTTTTTTAATGCATTCTAACTCGTGAATAGATGTGAATAAAAGTCAGCTAAAGCGGAAGCCAATAGGAAGTCCTCCCATAAAACCCAATAAATAACTATTCAAAAAGCGCCAACAATACTCCAGATAACTGACAACATAACCTGGTCCCTACACACCGGAGCTCTTGTAAAAAGAGCTCAGCAGCACATGCACTTTTTGCGTCGGATGAAAAGAGCACAGCTCCATCCCCCCATTCTCACCACATTCCACAGAGGCACTATAGAGAGCCTGCTGACCAACAGCATCTCTGTCTGGACTGGAGCCTGCAATGCCTCAGACTGGAAGTCTCTCCAGAGAGTGGTGAGGACGGCGGAAAAGATCATCAGGACTCCTCTTCCTCCTATCCAGGAGATCGCAAAAAGCCGCTGCCTGACCAGGGCTCAGAAAATCTACAAAGACTCCTCCCACCCCCACCAAGGACTGTTTTCACTGCTGGACTCTAGAAAGAGGTTCCGCAGCCTCCGAAGCAGAACCTCCAGGTTCTGTAACAGCTTCTTCCCTCAAGCCGTAAGACTCTTGAACGCATCATAATTAAATTATCCCCTCAACTCCCCCCAAAATGGATAAACTCGCTGGAATAAAAAAGACAATATAACATACATCCATAAACGTGGACGCATGTGGAAAAGTGCAATATATTTATTTGTACAGTAATCTATTTATTTATTTATATATATTGATATATATTTATTTAGTATATTTATATATTATTTATATTTATTTATTTATTTATTTATTTATTTATATATGCACCTTATTGCTTTTTTTTATCCTGCACTACCATGAGTTTATGTAACGATATTTCGTTCTTATCTGTGCTGTAAAGTTCAAATTTGAATGACAATAAAAAGGAAGTCTAAGTTTAATTTACATTTTGTGACTTAAATATGAACCAAGTGTTAGTGATATTGTTATTACAAGCGCTAACGCAGACAGACTATTTATAGCGGCACCGTGATCACAACCATATGTGCCGATGTGTTCATCATCCCCGTTCTGTTTGTGAGGATTATGAGTCATTCTTCCCCTAAATGGGAATATATGAACATCCTAGCAGTCGGAATCCTAATGACAGCAGACCTTGTAGAGTAAGGGA
The DNA here is from genome assembly GCF_033978785.1 of Entelurus aequoreus. Taxonomy (NCBI): domain Eukaryota; kingdom Metazoa; phylum Chordata; class Actinopteri; order Syngnathiformes; family Syngnathidae; genus Entelurus; species Entelurus aequoreus. The sequence goes on from NC_084732.1 coordinate 27,989,872, forward strand.
TGTTGTATTATGTTTGTTGGCTCTCATAAAGTCTGCAGTAAATAATAATCAGTGATGAAGAAAAACAAAAGCAAAGGTTGTGATGCATTTTTTAAATGAATGTGCTATAATTTTCCTTAAAATGATCAAAATACGTAAATATTAAATGTTATTATACATGTGCCCATTACTACATTACATATATACTTACATCGAAAAACCTCAATGGAGATGTTTGGATGTTTTTTTAAGGGCTTTATAGGCAGAATTGAGCGGCTCACATACGCTTAATTGTTAGCGGACTTTTGATCACATTTAGAATGCAAAGACAAATTTAAACTAACATCCATCGCCATGTCTCTTATAATGATTTTGAAAGAGATGCAAAATTGAAAAACAAAAACGTGCAGTTCCCCTTTAATACATATTGTATGATTATTTTTATTTTTTTTAAATCCGGCTGCAACTAACGACTATTAGTCGAATAGTCATCAACTATGTTAACAATTACAAGAAAAATGACGTCTTCATTCAGAGAAATTCATTTATTCTGTAACTGTGCTGCTAATTAGGCTGTTGTGTAAATAAAAATACCAATTAAACTTTAGTCCAGTTAAAAGCAAGGACAGGAAAAGCGCTAATAAACAGAAAGTATTATTTTTTAATCAAACAAAATAGCAGCAATAAAAGCAAACAACAAAACACCAAAAATATTTAACTTCCTCAAAAATTAATGCGCATTATGTGATGTGTTTAAAAAGCTCCACACATGTTCATTATTGATTATTGATTAACTTCTGGCATTTTAGCAATCTCATAGACTCATTGTATACAATTGCGATATTGATTACTTCTAAATGTTTTAGCTATATAATCGAGTGTACATTTATTCTTAGATGATATAGGCAGAAAAATGTCTAGCGGTAATGATTGTTTGTGTGAATGTGTGTGTGTGTGTGTGTGTGTGTGTGTGTGTGTGTGTGTGTGTGTGTGTGTGTGTGTGTGTGTGTGTGTGTGTGTGTGTGTGTGTGTCTGACTGACGTTTGTTATTGTTGATTCTGCTTCACACCTGAAGTTCATGACAAATAATTACAAAAAAAGTACTTGAATTGACATAAAGTTGAACTGGCGGACGTTGGCTAAAATGATAGTTAAAGCTACAGTATTTTTCACACAATTTCGTCTCGCACTTGTTAGCCAGCTCGCAAGGTAAGAAGCTAACTAGCTTAACAAGTTGCGATCGCATTCTCCAGATGTCCGGCATCATGCCCCCGCTTTAAAGTACCAGTAGAGTGGAAAAGCGAGTTGATTTTATATGCTTGTGTTTCATTGTATCCATTAAACCATATCCAATTGTATTTACAATCCGCAAAGTATGTGAAAATACCGGCTAAACATCACAAAATGACACAAATTCAGTCGGCCATTTTGAATATTCCACTTTGAATATCTTCGGTAATTTCCATAGATTCTATGTCACCGGAGGAACGCTTCTGCACTCATATCCATTTATTCGCAAACTTTTGAACTATTTCGGTGTCACAAATCAGATAGATATATATGATAATAATTTTAATATAGAGGCAATTGGTTTTTCCATTCTACTGGTACTTTAAATGCTCCCGCATCACAGATGTACTGCCCTAAAAAATCAAGGTCCATTTAACAAAATGAGCAAGGTATTTATGTCATTAACAAGATAGGGTGAAATGTTCCAACTTTGTACAGGTTTTCACCAGTGATGCTGCATTGACACGATTCAAACCGGAAAAACGCGAGCAACGACGTCACCAACTATTGACAATGTTGATGAATTATTGGCCCCCCGACGTTTTATATTAAGGTTGCGACCGAAATGGCTATGAAAACAGCCAGAAAAAACCCCACAGTGATGGCTACTCTCTGTGCAGCCATAGTGAGCTGAATGCAGCTGGCTGGCATCTAGCATCATTCATTAGCAACTTAGCAAGCACACTGTTAAAGTACTAGTAGAGTGGAAAAACAAGTTGACTTTATATGTTTAATTGTGTTTCGTTGTATCGATTTAACCATATCCAATTGTGTTTACAATCCACAAAGTATGTAAAAACACTGTATAAACATAAGAAAAATGCCACAAATTCAGTCAGCCATTTTGAATAGCCCGCTCCGAACACTTTCGGCTTTTTCCGGAGATTGACGTCACAATGGGAACACTTCTGCACTCTGACCATTGTATCAAATCAGTCATACTGGAAATATGCACAAATTAGACAGAGATGTGCTGTCTATGATTCACAATCCTTATATCAGACATGAACACATATGTATTTCTTTTTTTAATGCATGCTAAGTCGTAAATTAAAAAAATACATAAACAGTCTGCTAACAATGTAGTCAACGGCTCTCTAGTTCGTCAACAAAATCCTCTAAATAACCATCCAAAACCCGCCAGCAATACTCTATATACATATATCAAGACCTGAATATTCACCAAATATTAATGACGTTGTTCTTATAAAAGCTAACGCAGACAAACAATTTTTTTAGCGGCACAAAGATACAAACTGTTAACTAGCCCTCTGTTGCTTTACTGTGAGCCGGCAGCGATGTCCTGCTGCTCCCGCATCATCGCGTCTCCGCTCGTCAAAGTTATTCTAGATTATAAATCATGCCTCTCATTTGGATATTAGGAGGATTTAGCCATGAATCTAGAAGTTGTTCATTTGTGACATTCAATTTATACCCGGAGATGGAGACAAACACACACAACTGAAGACAGTGTCTGCAGGGAGATTTTTCCTTGTTAACCCTTCGTGTGCATCATGATTAATTTTTCTGCTAAACAGGAAGATATGGATATGCTATCAGTCATCATCAAAGTAAGAGTAATCATTGTACAGTAAGCTATAATTTTTTTATTTATGTAGTGGGTATTTCTTGTTTAGCACTTAGCAATACTGCTTGCTACATGATGCGTAGCGTTTCACGAAAGCTGGATCTGTTTAGCAGAGCTTTTAAAACTTGTAGCTCATTCTCCTTATATTCAGGATCAACAATATAAGATTCTGGATCATCATTTCTTCCAAAGTAATCATTGTTGGCTCTCACAAAGTCTGCATGATTTGCATTATTGTTGGTGGGGAAGGGAGCTGCGGTCCTTACCTATACATGATTGCGTGACGTGTAGAGGTATCATGTGATCATCATTATTTTTCAAAATGTGCCGGACACAGCGGTTATTCTGTCACTATATGTTGTTTGGGTTAGCGCGCGTTTACCGGGGCTTGTTCCAGTACCAACACTACAGACTGCCTGTAATTGCGTCACTCAAGAGTTTAATGCTATGTGCACTTTAAGCTTCACTTTCGTTTTTATATCCACTCACAAATGGACACTTTGCCAACTGTGAACTGAAAAAGTTAATTCGGTAAAAGAACAGCGGCCCCTGAAAATTGTCAGTTCCAAGACAATTGCACTGAATCATTTGCTTTTATCCTCCCTCCAACGAGCACAAGGCCCATGTGTTTTATATGCCTGTTGAGTATCGCTGTTAAGAAGATGTCCAATTTAAGATGGCATTTTGAGACGAAGCACAGCAATTTTGAAGAGAAATTTCTTTTTTTAACACTTAAAGATGAGAACAGCAAAATTACATGCGCCGAAATTGGCATGCCAAGCTCCAATGAGTGGCAAGCAGTTAGTTATATGGGTTTTGGAACCCATTCTATAAACAGTCGCAGCTCAGAATGCATATTAAATGGCTTCAAAGGTTCCACGGCACACAGGTATAAGAACCAGAATTGTTGTTTTTCTGCTTTACCATTAAACAAATATAATGGTTTCCTAATCTGAAGCCCCTTCTACACTACACCGGCTAAGGTTATCCAGGATATATCCCACCTAACCTTATCCTTGTCCACACACACACAATGGTCGTTTAAGACCCCCTGCCCCCGTCCGTACGACGGCGCAACGCGACCTAGTACACGTGCGCAGAAAATGCACACGTCATAGTCACCTCCAGTGTTGCTTTGTGTGCAAGTTCTTAAATTAAATGTAACTTATCTGAACAATATCCAGTGTTGTGGTATTTCAATTAACTGGAATCCAATGCGCTGTGGGGCCCTATTGAAGTTAATCCATACTTGCCAACCCTCCCGTTTTTAGCGGGAGACTCCCGGTATTCAGCGCCTCTCCCGATAACCTCCCGGCAGAAATGTTCTCCCGACAAACTCCCGGTATTCAGCCGGAGCTAGAGGCCACGCCCCCTCCAGCTCAATGCGGACCTGAGTGGGGACAGCCTGTTCTCACGTCCGCTTTCCCACAATATAAACAGCTTGCCTGCCCAATGACGTCATAACTGTAGAATGATCCAAGGGCGAGTTCTTGGTTTCTTATGTGGGTTTATTGTTAGGCAGTTTCATTAACGTCCTCCCAGCGCGGTAATAACACACAACAACAGCAGTCACGTTTAGTCTACCGTAAAGCAGTTCTTCTGCCGTAAACAGCAATGTTGTGACACTCTTAAACAGGACAATACTGCCATCTACTGGATAGCCTACAGAACACTGAAATTCAAGTATTTCTTTTATTTATATGTATAATAAAATAAATATATTTATATATGTATAGCTAGAATTCACTGAAAGTCAAGTATTTCATACATATACATATAAGTGAAGTGAAGTGAAGTGAATTACATTTATATAGCGCTTTTTCTCAAGTGACTCAAAGCGCTTTACATTGTGAAACCCAATATCTAAGTTACATTTAAACCAGTGTGGGTGGCACTGGGAGCAGGTGGGTAAAGTGTCTTGCCCAAGGACACAACGGCAGTGACTAGGATGGCGGAAGCGGGGATCGAACCTGCAACCCTCAAGTTGCTGGCACGGCCGCAGAGTTTGGAGTGTTTTCTTTAGCTCGCTTTCCATGTTTATGTACTCACTGTCCAGGTACTTGGAACATGTTTTCCGTGCCATTTGCTGTTTGACGCCGGTATCATGCTAATTAGCTGCCTTAAAGCGGGTGACTCCACTGTAGAAATAGCCTGCATGTCTTCTAGCACATACGCTGCAATGGCTCTATCAGTGTTGTCGTGGCTAGCAGTCCCTCCGTTAAAATCCTTAGGTGGAGCTAAAGTGGTGTCTGTGTCTCGCTTTACTAGCTTCGTCGAAGCATGTTGCTTTTGTAGCTGTTTCAGCAGATTTGAATTGCTGTTTTGGGCAGTATTCCCGGGCGCGGTCACTGCTGCTGCTCACTGCTCCTCTCACCTCCCAGGGGGTGATCAAGGTTGATGGGTCAAATGCAGAGAATCATTTCGCCACACCTAGTGTGTGTGTGTGACAATCATTGGCACTTTAATTTTAACTTTAAGTAGATGGGATCTTTGATCCAAGACACAACTTACATTTAACTAAAATGTTGTTTTCGTTGTGCTCGACAAAAGAAAAGTGGTGAGAATGTTAAGAAACTCGACTTCTGGCTGCGCCATGATGTCTTGTTGTTATGAGATTAGCGTATGTGTGTGTGTGTGTGTGTGTGTGGCCCTTTAAGATATGACAGCATGTGAGGTGAGTGACATCAGTGAGTGAGTGGGCGAGGGAGGTGAGGGACCGGCAACAGTGAGTGCGTGCGGGTGCTCTAGCTTGGTGGATGGCTATGTGCAAGACACCAATAAAGTCACAAAGTTGCAACAAACCGCCGGCCTCGTCATTCACCCTCGAGTCCGGAGCTGTAAAGACCCACTGCCGGGTAATGTGAAGGTTGTTTGCCCCGAAGTACATAGGCCCTGGAGGAACGTCTCCCCTGCGCTCTTCGACTACGGTCTGGGAGCCCCCGCCCCTCCCACACAAAGCACACCTTTTCTTTTCCTTGTGACACAGACGGACAACACTGCAGCACTCCAATAAAACACACTCAGATCTTCTGTTTCTAGCCGATATTACATAAAAAATAACGTAAAATAACGCAGTAATGCATCATGTAGTAACGGTAACTGAGTTACTGAATATAAAAAATAACGCGTTAGATTACTAGTTCCCGCAGAAACTAACGGCGTTAAAGTAACGTGTTACTTTGTAACGCGTTAGTCCCAACACTGGTCATCATAAATTAATCAAATCTTTAATGGACAAGTGAAAGTAAACAATGTGATAAAGAACATTAACAATTAATCTAGGGATCGAGATATCTGGTCCGGACACTCCTTACTCTTTTGCCTTCACCTTCATTGTCCATTCATTTTTGGTGACTTTATATACTCTGGACCTAGATGTTGAGTCCGCGACATACATGGCGGACGATAACTGATAGAGTCTGCTTTGCCAGTCCAAAAGCATTCCGTAGTCTTCCCTCGTCGGCCAGGTAATACAAAGCACACGCTACCTTTTGTATCACATCCACAGGAGCCCGCATTCTCGTTGTCTCCCCTTCGACAAATGGACAAACTTTTTCGGTAAGTAGAATCACAGCTGAAAGTTCTCTTGCCGTCTGAGAAGTGTTGTATCCTAAATAGCTGCAATTGCGCGTTTCCTTCTCTTAAGGTATTCATGTGTGATTTCCACAAGCGTCTGTACATGTAGAAGAATGAGAAACACGGGCATGTCTGGATGACTCGCCTTCATCTTTCCAGTGGTTTGCTCCGGTTGTTATGAAGCTGGCTGTGGCGCATTCTTTCTGACGTCACTTCCTGTGTGGGGCGCGGTCTTTCTGACTTCACTTCCTTTCCAAACTCAGTTTGTAAATGATCAATGAGTCCATACAAAGCTAAGAGCCGGAGATTCAAGATATACACGGTGCACTTACCCGTGTAAAAAAATTATCCAAGGAGGGGGACCTTAAACAATGGGTTAGTGTGGCTGAAACAGGGCTTAGGCTAAATAATTATTTGTTTAATGAGTTATCCGGCTTAATGTAGACAGGGCCTGAGTTTACATGAGAAGTCCACCCCTTCTTCAAATCTGATCACACTGACTGCTAATCTCAGCTTGTTCCAAAGCAGTGGTGATTTAGGCCCCGTTTACACTAAACCGGATAAGGTTATCCAGAGTAAATCACACCTAACCTTATCCGTGTCCACACACAACAATGCCACCGTTTAAGACCCCCTCCCCCTCCGTCCGCCGGCGCAACGCGACCAAGTACGCATGCGCGGAAAATGCGCACGTCAGAGTTACCTCCAGTGTTACTTTGTGTCCAAGTTCTTAAATTTAACTTATCTGAACAATGTCCAGTGTTGTGGTATTTCAATGAACTGGAATCCAGTGTACTGTGGGGCCCTATTGTAGTGAATCACACCTTAGCCATCATAAATTAATCAAATCTTTATTAGACACATAAACAATGTGATCAGAATCAGAATCAGAATCAGAATAGTTTTTATTGCCATTGTTTGAGAACGGGTTCACAAACTAGGAATTTTACTTGGTGCAATCGCGCAACATAAAACACATGTAACACAGAATAGAATAACATGAGCTGTAACTGAGCTATCAGGTCTTGTTATCTTTTTGAACAATGTGATAAAGAACATTTAACAATAATCTCTGGATTTAGATATCTGGTCAGGACACTCCTCACTCTTTTGCCTTCACCTTCATTTTCCATTCTTTTTTGGTGACTTTATATACTCTGGACCGAGACGTTGAGTCCGCGACATACATGGCGGACAATAACTGATACAGTCTGCTTTTCCAGCCCAAATGCATTCGCCGTTTTCCTCGATGGCCAGGTAATACAAAACACATGCTACCTTTTTTATCACATCCACGGGAGCTCGCGTTCTCGTTGACTCTCCTTCGACAAATGGACGAAGTTTTTCGCTAAGTAGCATCACAGCTGACCCGGACATTGGAAAGTTCTATTGCCGTCTGAGAAGTGTTGTATCCCAAATAGCTGCAATCGCTTTCTCTTAAGGTATTCATGTGTGATTTCCACAAGTGTCTGTGCATGTAGAAGAAGGAGAAACACGGGCATGTCTGGATAACTCGCCTTCATATTTCCAGTGGTTAGCGCCAAACTTTATTATGAAGCTGGCTGTGGCGTGTTCTTTCTGACGTCACTTCCTGTGTGGGCTAGGTCTTTCTGGCGTCACTTCCTCTACGAAGTCACTTTGTAAACGATCAATGAGTCCATACAAAGCTAAGTGCCGGAGATTCAAGAATTACACGGCTGACTTACCCGTGTAAAAATTTGTCCGAGGAGGGGGACCTTAAACGATGGGTTAGTGTGGCTGAAACGGGGCTTAGGCTAAATAATTATTAATTTATTTATCATTTATTTATTTGTTTAAGGGGTTACACCAGCGGTCCCCAACCACTGGTACACAAGAAATTTAAAAAAATAAAAATAAATAAATAAAAATGTTTTTTTTGTTTTTTTAATTAAATCAACATAAAAAACACAAGATACACTTACAATTAGTGCACCAACCCAAAAAACCTCTCATTCACACTCATTCGCACAAAAGGGTTGTTTCTTTCTGTTATTAATATTTCTGGTTCCTACATTATATATCAATATAGATCAATACAGTCTGCAGGGATACAGTCCATAAGCACACGTGATTGTATTTTTTTATGACAAAAAAGAAAAAAAAAACCCCTAACCCCCCCCATCCCCCCCTCCCCCAACTTCGGTCCGTGGGACAAATTTTCAAGCGTTGACCGGTCCGCAGTTACAAAAAGGCTGGGGACCACTGGGTTAAACGACTTAGTGTAGATATGGCCTTACACTGTTTTGTTGTCAGGCCCGATGATATAAGGCTTTCATGAGAAAGCCCTCTTTCCACAAACGTATTTAGATGCAAATTGGTGGAACTGCCAGAGAGACAATGAGCTTACTCAAGCAGGTAATACACAATTTTAATAGTATAACACCTGCACAAAACATTCTAACAACCTAATATATCAAAGGTATGTACAGAAAAGAGTTGAAGTGATTTTGTGAAAAAGGAGTGTGTTTTTTTAAAATCTGGGTTTAGGACTTTAGCACCTTCAAATAGATCCAAGACTTAAGCAACCTTTGATTGATCTGGAGCATCGCTATTGCAATCTGAGAATCTGAAGACTGCACTCCCATCACGAAATGGTGTCTGAAAATCAAGGGGATGGTGTCTGGTGATCCACCATGGGGCCTAAAGAAATCCATATCGGTTAAACCAAGTGAATCACTTCATTTTCCTTTAACTCCACCTTTGCCCTCGCCTGTGTCAAAGGTCATGTGGATTTTGGTCTAGCGCAGAGCTGGTTGATTCTGGCAAAAATAAGAATCATGATGAATTTGACCTTCCATCTCGATTACGGTTAATGCCCAATTATCCCTGCCTCACTACTCTACTTTTTGTTCGACGTCATTCTTCTACATCAGTTAGAAGCTCTAACTATCAGTTTCCATCATTCTTCGGAAAATTATCTGGCGCCCGCTTGTAAGAGTTGTTGATATTTGGTGCTTCACTATTTGTGTGATGGTTTTGCTCCTTAGATAGAAAATAGTAATCAAATGGCATTTACCTTCTGAGTAACAGCGAATGGGAGGTGATGACTTCTGAGGAGGTGTAGCAGCGAAAGAAAAGTAAAGCCTTCCCCAAATGCTAAGCTAACTTGAGTTATGTTTGAATGCTAATTATTAGTTACTACACTGTAAATAGGGAGTAAATAGAGAAAAACTCTACAAATTAGGCTGTTTTTGGAATGTTTTTATACATGTGCCCGTTACTACATTACATACATACTTACATTGAAAAACCTCGATGGAGCTGTTTGGATGTTTTTTTAAGGGCTATATAGGCCGAATTGAGCGGCTCAATAGGCTTCATTTTTAGCTGACTTTTGATCGCATTTAGAATGCAAAGAAAAAGAAAAAATAACATCCATCGTCATGTCTCTTATAATGATTGTGAAAGAGAGGCAAAATTAAAAAACCAAAACGTGCAGTTCCCCTTTAATACAAATTGTGTGATTATTATTATTATTTTTATCGGGCTACAACTAACGACTATTAGTCGAATAGTCATCAACTATCTTAACAGTTACAACAAAAATGACATTTTCATTCAGATAAATTCATTAATTCTGTAACTATGCTTCTAATTAGGCTGTTGTATAAATAGAAATACCAATTAAATTTGAGTCCAATTTAAAGCAAGGACAGGAAAAGCTAATAAACATAAAGTATTATTTTTTATTAAAACAAAATAGCAGCAAAAAAAGCAAACAACAAAACACCAAAACTATATAACTTCCTCAAAAATGAATGCGCATTATGTGATGTGTTTAAAAAGCTCCACACATTTTATTTTCCACCGCAGCGCTGCCACAAAACACACTCAGATCTTCAGTTTCTAGCCGATACTACATAAAAAATAACGTAAAATAACGCAGTAACGCATCATGTAGTAACAGTAACTGAGTTACTGAATATAAAAAATAACGCGTTAGATTACTAGTTACCGCCGAAACTAACGGCGTTACAGTAACGCGTTACTTTGTAGCGCGTTAGTCCCAACACTGGGAATCAGACAGTAGTGCTGATAACGTCCACGTTTTCAAATGGAGGAGAAAAAAGTTCCTCCTTTCTGTCTAATACCACATGAAAGTGGTTGGTTTTTGGCATCTTATTTGTCCAGCTTCCATATTCGTTTTTATACACTTTACAAGAAATACATTGGCTGCAAACTCCGTAGCTTGCTAGCTTGTTTGCGCTGGCTTTCGGAGACTCTTATTTTGTTAGCGCAGGCGCGATGGAGCTGCACTTTTATTGTGAAGACAGGAACTGTGCGGTCAGTCTTTAAGCTTTTGACGGGAGGTACGGTTGGAATAAAAAAGTGTATTTTTTCCTTCACACTTTTGATTGATTGATTGAAACTTTTATTAGTAGATTGCACAGCACTGTACATATTCCGTACAATTGACCACTAAATGGTAACACCCGAATACGTTTTTCAACTTCTTTAAGTCGGGGTCCACGTGTGACGGTCATGTGACCGCCTGACTCTGTTTGATTGGTGAAACAGAGTCAAACGTCACTAGTGACTGCATCTGATTGGTGAAACGCAGGCATGCGATAGATCCTACTTGAAGGTCTGTCTGACAAACCAAAACAAACAAAGCGTGCATTAACAGATCAATAATAATCAGTAGCGAGTAGCGAGCTGAATGTAGATCAATGGAGCGGAGTAAAAGTAGCGTTTCTTCTCTATAAATATACTCAAGTAAAAGTAAAAGTATGTTGCATTAAAACTACTCTTAGAAGTACAATTTGTCCCAAAAGTTACTCAAGTAGATGTAACGAAGGGTTACTACCCACCTCTGGTTATTAAATATGAATTTTTGATTATAAAATTTAAAAAATGTATTGTAACATTTAAAAGGGAACTCTACTTTTTTTTTTTTACATTTTGCCTATCGTTCGCAATCCTTATGAGAGACAAGAAGACAAAAATGTGTTTTGTTTGCAGTCTAACATGTAAAAATCAGCTTGTTCTGGGTGGCTAGCAATGAAGCTAATGAGAGCAATCAATTTTACCTGTAAATCACTTTAAAGATGAATTTAAAAAAATGCCAACAATACTTAATTTACGTATATCTTTGTAATAACCAAGCTGTAGCAACATTGTTATTGTAAAAGCGAACACGGAGGAACTTTTTTTCTACCGTAGTAACACATCGGCATGCTTCGGTATTAGTCGGAAAAGCTAGCTACGGCAGGAGATAAGCTAGCTTTTCCGAATCGCGTTTGAGTTTGTACTGCACAACACAACACGATAGGACACCAATCTGTACTGACTGAAAAAAATTAACAATCATATTACAGTGTCTGTCAAGCATTAGCCCACATTTCATGTTTTGTTTGTACACAGCTAGCTAGACAGTGTATGCGGTTGTAATAACACGCATGACGTGTAATGACGTGTACTAACATGCATGACGTGCTGCATGTATCATGATCTATATTATAGTGACTCACTCGACGGACAGTTGCGCATTTGGTCCAGCTGGCCGAGGACGTTTTTTCCGGTTTATTTTAGAAAAGCACTCCATTTATGTCAAAATAGCTTGGCTCCAATTCCACATTTACAGAGTCAAAGTCACACCAACATCACTGTCGGCTTCCGCCTGCTCCAACGTTTCACCGTCTGTTTGTGCTATATTCAGCCTCAAAAAGATAAGGTTGTGAATCCTCATTTGTCCAAAAATAGTCATCTTCATTGTCCGTTAAAAAGTCTGCTATGATAAGAACATTTGTTGTCGGAAGTATGAAGTGCGCTGCTATGGAAACTGAAATAAATGCACTGAGGTAATCAGTTCCGGCAATGCTTAAAATCACCAAAATAAGGTAAATATTGTGCATATTACATATTGTTATGAACGTGTCTGTTACGACATTATATATACAGGTAGACTTGCAGCGTGTATATAAAACGTTGATGAAGGGTTTTGAAGTTGTTTTCGATGGCTTTGAAGGCTACAACCGTGATTCATTCAAAGCGTTTATCATCTTCAAAATCTTTAAAAATAAAAAATAAAATACATATGTGTTCTTGTCTCTTATAATTATTGTGAACCATTGGCAAAATTCAAAAATAGTGCAGTTCCACTTTAAATTTTTTTTTATTATGATAACTGCTGTTTAGTTGTTATATCTTGTTTCATTATCACATTTCTGACTATCATTTACAGGTATGACACTAAGTTGCAATTGCAGTTGCAAGTCCATGACGTTAGATGGCAGTAGTGTATAGTTTGTGTGTTGGTCAGTTCAGTGCTTGCTGTCTCATGTTGCACCCTACAAAGTGGTATTACTTTAAGTAGTGTACTAATTACGCAACATCTGTTTGATTATACAGTAACATGCATCTTATTTGCACTTGTAAGTAACAAACTTGAAGGTGTTGAAATTAAAAAAGTTAAAAGTGTGAACGCTATTCAGTAGCATGTCAATAGCAAAACCAAAGTATATTAATATCTAGCTAGCGCATTTGTCGAAAAGTGGAGCCTTACTTCACTTACGTTGGAGCGTTTTTTAAAATGTGTTTCTTTGTTAGCGTTAAAAATTGCAACATTACCGAGAGGTAGTTTGGCTGAGTCCGCTCTCATTTTGGCTGGAGTGATCACCAAGTGCCAATAGTAGGCAGCTGTGTCGGCAACAGGGCGTGTCGGCAACAGGGCGTGCCGTCACGCGCAACCTAGGTACTGAAACGTCAATCAATCAATCAATCAAAATGTATTTATATAGCCCTTACTCACCAGTGTCTCAAAGAGCTGCGCAAGCCACAACGACATCAGATCCCACATCAGGGCAAGGAAAAACTCAACCCAGTAGGATACAATGAAAAACCTTGGAGGGCACAGCAGATGTGGGACCCCACTCCTGGGCGACCGGTGCAATGGATGCCGAGTGGATCTAGTTAATAGTGTGAGAGTCCAGTCCATAGTGGGGCTTGCAGGGGATCATCTTGAGTGGAGACAAGTCAGCAGTGCAGAGACGTCACCAACTGATGCATAGAAGAGTGGTCCACCCCGGGTCCCGACTTAGGACAGCTAGCGCACATCATCTGTGGTCACGTAATAGAGACGACAGATCAAATGGTCTAAAAGGGGGGTCTATTTGAAGGCTAGATTATACAAATGAGTTTTAAGATGGGACTTAAATGCTTCTACTGAGGTAGCATCTCTAACTGTTACCGGGAGGGCATTCCTTAGTACTGGAGCCCAAAAAGAAAATGCTCTATAGCCCGCAGATTTTTTGGGGGGCTCATCATTGGATTGAATTGGTGCCCCGTAGGACCGTCAAGATTTGGTACCCACCCTTAGTAATACTCTAAACTTCTTAAAGTTTATTAAGCCTTTATTTCTTGTGTTGTTTCAAACTAGTTTAGCGGCTAGCTTAGCTATAGCTTGCCTGCTGCTGCTTTCTTTTTCTGTTTGTAACATATTTAGCATCGTTCTCCAGGGTTATCACCTTTTGTCACTCATGTTTTAGAAAGAAACCTGTAGACCTTTTATGTGTAATAGTAAGACGTGATAGACAGAGCAGTCCACATCAGAGTGGACCGCATGAGATTCAAAGGTGAGACATCCATTCTACTTTTAAAGGTCAGAAATAACAGTCACAGCCTGGTCACCTCCCAGATGATTCCTCCACAAGAGTTCAAAAGCAATTTTTTTTAGAGTAGCAAAGGTGGCTGTTACCTTTACCGTGAGAGGATTCCATTGGGAATGGCTCGTCTAGCCGCGGTATTAGCTTCATTTAGAGTGAGTGCAAACTTATCTGCTCCTTTCTTCCACTCACATCCTTGCATGTCATTATCTACAATCTTAAGCACAAACTTCTTTCCACAGACGCTTTTCTTCATTAAATAAGTAAAAATAGCACACACCGTTGCTCCCTTGTGGTGTACCTCAGGTCTTGATGATGCCGTAGGATAACCCAGTCTCCACTTTGCGGCAGTGATCTCATTTTCTTGTTGCCGTCAGTCTCCTCTTGGATTAAAAGTGTGTCTCGTTACAGAAGTCAGTACAAGAGACTGTCATTCTCATCCGTTGTTTGTTATCGTGTCCTTTTTGGACTGATGCAGCCGGATTTCAGAAGTTCTATCAAAAAAATAGTTGACAATAAGGATGGGTAACGTGGCCTTAAATTTATATTGCAGGCTCTTGCGATAACAATATATAGCACACAATATTATTTAGTATGTAAATGATAATAGAACCATTTCAAATATATCAACATGTAATTTCCAGTTCAATTATTTTCTTAAAATTATTATTATACTTGCTAATTTACTGTTTACTTTATGCTGTACCTTGGTTGTATAGTCTGTTAAAATATAATTAGCACTTATTCCTTTGTTGTTTGGATACTATACATTAGTTTTGGGTGATACTACAAATTTGGGTATGGATTCAATTCCAAGTAGTTAAAGGGGCAGTGTTGGTAATACCAATGCAGATACTGCTAATCACTTTCAATATCATTGAATAATTACATTTTTGATAGCAATTATAATTTCTTTTTTTTTTTTTCTTCTTCTTTTTTGCCTTTTGGTTCGGGACCCTTTGGGACTGTGTGACAAGGGGTGGCACTTTCGTGACTTCTGCGTTGCTTTTTTGTAGACTTCTGGATCTGCCTCCTGGGAGCCTTTTGGCCATGGAGACCAGCTGCTGGGTCTCTGCCACACCAGAGTCCGTTTGGAGAGACTGGAGGAGATGCAGATGAAGAGACAGGACTGTGGAGCTAGCACTGAGCGCCGGGACAGACAGGCTTCACAGTGTCTTGGCTGAATGAGCAGGTTTCGGACGCCTCAGTCTCCTTGGACGCATCCTTGCTCATCCATGCGGACTGGAAAATGGCCGTGTTAGTGGGCGGCCGAGAGTGGAGTCGTCTCTCTTGGTTGCTTTGTTGGGTCTGCTCCTGTCTCTGAGATTTTTTCTCACACCCCACCCCCCAAATTGTTTACCTGTATCTCACCTTTTTTGTAAGGACCGCCGGAAGTTGGCAGACCCGTCAGCGATCCTGTTCCGTCTCCCTGTAATGTTTGTCTGATCTTGAATGGGATTGTGCTGAACATTTTAATTTCCCCTCTGGGATTAATAAAGTATTTCTGATTCTGATTTTGATTCTGAATCAGACAAAATCACAGGATGATGGTGTAACAATTAAATATTTAAATTACTTCTACTATTGGCTCTGATCTTTTTTTAAAAGGGAACTGCAGTTTTGGGGGAATTTTGCCTATTGTTCAAAATCATTATGAGAGACAAGATTTTTTTTTTTTTAATCGGCTCCTTCTAGGTGGCCAGCAATGCAGCTAATGGGAGCAATCAATTATATCTCTAAATCACTTTAAACATGTACTCAAAAACTGTTACCAATAATTAATTTACGTTCCGTAACCTGTATAATAACCAAACTGTAGCGGCATTGTTATTGTAAGAGAGAACACTGAATAATTGTTTTTCTGTCATAGTAACACATTGGTGTGCATTGGTATAAGCCGTAAACGCTAGCTTTTGCAGGAGATAAGCTAGCTTCTACGTCAACATGAAACACGTTTAAGTTTTTAATGCACAACAATGCGATAGGACACCAATCTGTACTGACTGAAAAACATAAACATTCATATTACAGTATCTGTAAAGTATTAGCCCATATTTCATGTTTTGTTTGTACACAGAGAGGCAGACAGCGTATGCACTGTAGTTGTATGGTGATTTGCTGAGTTTATCACGATCAATAATAAAGTATGACTCACTCGATGGACAGTTATGCGTTTGGTACAGCTAGCCGGGGACATTTTTCCGTTTTTTTGGGCAGCAGTTCAGCCTTTGTATATTCAGCTTCAAAAAGATACGGTTGTGAATCCTAATTTGTCCAAAACTAGTCGTCTTTGTTGATTGTTATCAAATCTGCCATGATTAGTGGACATACACGCCTTTGTTTCCGGAAGTCGGACACACATTTGTTGCCAGAAGTCGGAAGTGCGCTGCAATGGAAATGCAAATAAATGCGCCAAAGAATTAGTTCCGGCAATGATTAAAATTACCAAAATACCGTAAATATTGTACATATTACATATTGTTATGAACGTGTCCGTTACTACATTACCGTGGTCAAAATATTACATACACTTTTAAAGAACATAATATCATGGCTGTCTTGAGTTTCCAATAATTTCTACAACTCTTATTTTTTTGTGATAGAGTGATGGAGCACATACTTGTTTGTCACAAATAACATTCAAGAAGTTTGGTTATTTTATGAATTTATTATGGATCTACTGAACATATGACCAAATCTTCTGGGTCAAAAGTCTACATATAGCAACATATATTATCAATTTTGGTGATGTAGAAAAGTTACAATCAAATCAAATTAGCTTCATGGCATGGCCTCTTAACTTCATGTGAGTGATTATGATTGACGACACCTGTTGACTTCTCTGAGCCCAATTAAATAGGGCTAATGTGATGCAGTCATTAGACTCGATTACAAACGCGACAATGGGAAAGTCAAAGAAACTCAGCACAGACCCAAAAAAACGAATCATTGATTTGAACAGGTCAAGAAAGTCACTTGGAGCCATTTTAAAGCAGTTTAAAGGCCTACTGAAATTATTTTTTTTAATTTAAACGGGAATAGCAGATCCATTCTATGTGTCGTACTTGATCATTTCGCGATATTGCCATATTTTTGCTGAAAGGATTTAATAGAGAAAATCGACGATAAAGTTCGCAACTTTTGCTCGCTGATAAAAGAAAGCCTTGCCTGTACCGGAAGTAGCGTGACGTCACAGGAGCTAGTATTCCTCACAATTCCCCGTTGTTTACAATGGAGCGAGAGAGATTCGGACCGAGAAAGTGATGATTACCCCATTAATTTGAGCGAGGATGAAATGTTCGTAGATGAGGAACGTTACAGTGAATGACTTGAGAGGCAGCGATGGACGTATCTTTTTTCGCTCTGACCGTAACTTAGGTACAAGCTGGCTCATTGGATTCCACACTCTCCTTTTTCTATTGTAGATCACAGATTTGTATTTTAAACCACCTCGGATACTATATCCTCTTGAAAAAGAGAGTCGAGAACGCGAAATGGACATTCAGTGCCTTTTATCTCCACGACAATACATCGGCGAAATGCTTTAGCTACGAGCTAACGTGATAGCATCTTGCTTTAACTGCATATAGAAACAAAAGAAATAAACCCCTGACTGAAAGTATAGATAGAAAATCAACAATACTATTAAACCGTGGACATGTAAATACACGGTTAATGCTTTCCAGGCTGGCGAAGGTTAACAATGCTGTGCTAACGACGCCATTGAAGCTAACTTAGCAACTGGACTGCACAGAGCTATGCTAAAAACATTAGCTCTCCACCTACGCCAGCCAGCCCTCATTTGCTCATCAACACCCGTGCTTACCTGCGTTCCAGCGATTGGCAGAAGGACGAAGGACTTCACCCGATGCGTTTGGCGGCCCGGAGACGTAGGAAGTCAAAGTGAGGTCGGCGGCTAGCGCGGCTAGCGCGGCTAGCGCTCCAACAAAGTCCTCCTGGTTGTGTTGCTGTAGTCCGCTGCTAATACACTGATCCCACCTACAACTGTCTTCTTTGCAGCCTTCATTGTTCATTAAAAAAATTGCAAAAGATGTCCAGAATACTGTGGAATTATGAAATGAAAACAGAGCTTTTTGTATAGGATTCTACGGGGTACCATAACTTCCGTTACTCTGACTTCGTCACGCGCATACGTCATCATACCGCAATGTTTCAGCCGGATATTTCGCGGGAATTTTAAAATGTCACTTTATAAGTTAACCCGGCCGTATTGGCATGTGTTGCAATGTTAAGATTTCATCATTGATATATAAACTATCAGACTGCGTGGTCGGTAGTAGTGGCTTTCAGTAGGCCTTTAAGGTCCCAAGAGAACTGTGCAGACAATAGTTCATAAGTATAAAGTGCATGGTACAGTTTTATCCATTATACAGTGCTCAATACCGGGGTAGAGCGGAATATACGTTAGGTCAGGAAAAAACACAGAGGCTACTGTATATCATCCTTGCAAGCCTGTTTCGCAGGTTTCCCTGCTCGCCAGGGTATTTTTAATTTTAGGTTTTCATAAATTGTAAGCCGCAAGATTATATCACAAGAATGCTTGAAATATATTGCATGCTATGTTATGTCATATATTAGTTGCACCTTGTAAATCTAATTGCTGGAATAAACAAACTTTTGCACGTTATTCAATTTTTTTTAGTTTTACCTGTACACATCTAAGCTCTAAAACGTCTCCAACCTGGACTTTAAGACAAAACAGAAAGTGATCAGACTTTTACAACAGCGTTCTCACAGTTGCGCATGGTTGACCCTCGAATGCAGCGACAGAAGGCGGCTTGCAGGTCAAAGAATTTCATTAATTACGTATAGAGCAAAAACGGCAGAAACAAAAGTCCAGTGCAAGGTATTTAATGGCAGCAGAATAACTCATGCACGCTGAGAAAAGGCAATAAACCAGCGCTGGCAAGAACAACAGGTGAAACTAAATAGATGTGATAAGATTTCGATTTTATATTTTGTTTATTTCAAATGGACAATACATATTATTGAACATTTGACATGTATATATGTGTAATTAAAGCCAATGACTAATTTCTTTAAAATTCCTTGGCAAGTTGATATTAAAATGAAAGCAAAGGCATTCAAAACATGGTATACAGAGTCACAATATTAACATGTACAATTCTAAATTCCTTCACATTACATGAGTACATACGTAAAACAAGTGATAAAATACTTATTTCATAACATACACTTCCATTTTATACAAGTAGCTCATCGACTATGATCATAATTTTAGCTTTCAAGCAGGCAATTTTTCAAGGGCTTATTAAATGCTGCTTGTATTTGTAGCTCCCTTATGGTCACAGGAGTTGTTTTCCATGTTTGAACACGCTCGATGGGAATATGAGAGTTGCCCAAACACACTTTGCACCAAACAGTCCCCTCCGGAGGAAGACCTCCTTTTCCTGTTGGCCTTACTCTTTAAAAGAACTGAATCAGCATACCTAACTAAGTTTTCCCAATTGAGTATTCTGCTATGATGATAAACGATTGGAATTTTATCTGGTATATTTAATATTTTTTTATAAATAACTTCCACCAATTTAAGTGTGGATTTATGTTATTCACAATTTTAACCTGCTGCTTAAAAGATAACTGTGAATCCAGCACAACTCCTAAATACCTTAAATTGAATTGAATTATATTTATATAGTGCTTTTCTCTAGTGACTCAAAGCGCTTTACATAGTGAAACCCAATATCTAAGTTACATTTAAACCAGTGTGGGTGGCACTGGGAGCAGGTGGGTAAAGTGTCTTGCCCAAGGACACAACGGCAGTGACTAGGATGGCGGAAGCGGGGATTGAACCTGCAACCCTCAAGTTGCTGGCACGGCCGCTCTACCAACCGAGCTATACCGCCCCTTCTTGGACAACTCGAAATGTTTTGTTAAGTACAGATTAGTGTTGTACGGTTTCCCAGTATTAGTATAGTACCGCGATACTAATGAATCATATTCGGTACTATACCGCCTCTGAAAAGTACCGGTCCGCCACCCCCCCCCGAGCCCCTGTCGTCGTCACGTCGTGTCATTGCTGGTTTACGAGCAGACGAGCATGTTCGGCAGCGCACAATCACGGAGTACTTACAAACAGACACAGTGTGTAGACAGAAAAGGGAGAACGGACGCATTTTGGCTTAAAAACTAAAGATAAAGGTGAAGTTATAACACTGAAACGCCCACCGGAAGATGTGCTTTAAAACACGGTTAGCTAGCTAGCGGCTAAAGTCCAGCCCCAGTCGGCAGTGTTTTAGCAACTTCTAAATCACTAATCCTCGCCTCCATGGTGACAAATAAAGTAAGTTTCTTACAAGTATCATCCCTGCAGGACGAGAAATAGCTAAACATGTTTCACTACACACCGTAGCTCACCGGCGTCACAATGTAAACAATCGCCATTGGTGGATCGACATCTAACATCCACTGTAATGATACCAAGTACAGGAACGTATCTAGTCAATACTACTATGATTACGTCTATTTTTTGGCATCACAACATCTTCTTTCGTTTTTTTATTTATTTATATTATGTTTATAAACTCAGGAAATATGTCCCTGGACAGATGAGGACTTTGAATATGACCAATGTATGATCCTGTAACTACTTGGTATCGGATTGATACCCAATTTGTGGTATCATCTAAAACTAATGTAAAGCATCCAAACAACAGAAGAATAAATGATTACATTTTAACAGAAGTGTAGATAAAACATGTTAAAAGAGAAAGTAAGCAGATATTAATAGTAAATGAACAAGTAGATTATTAATTCATTTTCTACCACTTGTCCTTAATAATGTTGACAAAATAATAGAATGGAAAATGACACAATATGTTACTGCATATGGCAGCAGCAAAATTAGGAGCCTTTGTTTGCTTACTTACTAATAAAAGACAAGTCGTTTTGTATGTTCACTTTATTTAAGGACAAACTTGCAATAATAGACATATGTTTAATGTACCCTCAGATATTTTTTGTTAAAATAAAGCCAATAATGCAATTTTTTGTGGTCCCCTTTATTTAGAAAAGTATCAAAGTACCGAAAATAATCTAAATAATTTTGTTACCGGTACCAACATATTGGTATCGGGACAACACTAGTACAACTACATCTGAATCAGTATCAATACTTGTTTTTGCAGAACAACATGCACACTGATTTGGAAACATGAAGGTGTAAATGGGAACATTGATATTTCTTGCAAAGCAGCTGATAAGTGCAGTGCAGCTTGCTGCTTATTTATAGCATGTACTTACAGAACAGCATCGTCTGCGTACATCTGGCAAAGTATATTATATTAGAAAAACAGAAGCGCTAGCAGGAAACTAAACAGAAAGTGAAGGGGCAGCAAAACAAGGAGTTCAACAGAAAGTAGAACCAAAATAAGATCACTGGGACAGAACCCAGGAAAAGAACTGCGAAAGTCTAAACAGACATGCAAGGCAAGCTTTTCTGGAGAAGTATAGGTGCATGTACTTAGTTTTTTATTTATTTTTCATCAAGATGTTGTATATGATGTCACATCCGTTTGTCTTCTTCACGGCTTAATTCACACGATGGTCAAACAGCTTGAGCGTAGCATTGAAACCAGTGAGTGTAGAGTTTGAGCAGAAAATGCCACATTGCTGTTCTATTTTTGGGTGTTCCAGTTGTTCAAATAGAGGTTTAGGAAAGAGCTTTCATAGAGTCCTGAAAGAAGTGGTTCATAAAGGTAATCAAGTCAGGGAAAAAACAAACCATGTCGAAAGAAATTGCTCGCAATCATGTCACTTTTTTCTCGTGAAATACAATCGGACCATGCTTGTGTCTGCAGCGATCACTTTGTAAAATGTTTGAACATTTGATTTGTTTGAGAAACTTTCCGTGATGCAATCATGTTTATTCTCTATTATATTAGCACTGTTTGAGAGCAGAACTAAACGTAAGAAAAGGACAAGAGATCACATTAGTTTGTGTTCTTTTGTGGTTGCTATGCCTAAATATAACTACAAATACCTTATTGTGCAAATAAACTAATGTCATGTTAAGTCCTAGTAATAAACATTGTGATTGTTGGGCCAATCCACTATAGCAGGGGTCCCCAAACTTTTTGACTCCGGGGCCGCGTTGGGGTAAAACAATTTATTATATGTAAATGTGTGTGTGTATATATATATATATATATATTATATGTAAATGTGTGTGTATGTGTGTATATATGTATATGTAAATGTGTATATATGTGTGTGTATATATATATATGTATACGTGTATATATGTATATGTATATGTGTGTATACGTGTATATATGTATATGTGTGTATACGTGTATATATGTATATGTGTCTATATGTATAAATATATATATATATATATATATATATATATATATATATATATATATATATATATATATATATATATATATATATATATATATATATATATATATATTGTCAGGACTTGATTCTTGGGTTTTGTTCCTCCGGAAGGCAAAGGAAAATTGGCGCGTGCAAGACGTGAATTTAAATACATGATTTAATTTTAACAAATAAAAAAAAAGGAATAAACAAAAGGCGCTCACAGTGGAGGTAAAAAACTTGACTAGGAAAACAAAAGGCCTGCACAAAGGCGGAAATACAAAACTTGGTAATAAACACAAAACTTGCACAAATGCAGAAACTATGAACAATTAAACAAAAACACTAACTGTGGCATAAATGAACAAAACTTACTTGGCAAAGAACTGTGACATGACATGAAGCAGAGTGCTGAATAGTGTGAGGACGCCAGGACGAACAACAGAAACAGACAGATTTAAATAGTGACGTGATCAGTGAAAACAGGTGCGTGACTCGAAACGTGAAACAGGTGCGTGACAAGACAGGTGAAAACTAATGGGTGACCATGGAAACCAAACCAAACAAGGAAGTGCAACCAGGAACTAAAAAGAGTCCAAAAAACAAACACATGGCCAAAACAAAAACATGAACAGACATGACGCATGACCAAAACAAAAACATGAACAGACATGACAGAACCCCCCCCTTACGGACAGATCCCAGATGTCCAAAAAACAGGATCAAGAGTCATGGGAGGGCGGGAGGGGGACATGGCGGTGGGTCGCCAGGCCAAGTGGCCCCGAATCCACCGAGGCATAGTCATGTGGCGGCGGCGAGTGGAACGCCGCCGCCACAGGCGAGGTGGGCGACCTGGGAAGGGCCACATGCGTGGCTGACGAAGAGGTGGGCGCACTTGGCGTGGCGAACGACCAGGTAGTGGCCACAACCGTGGCAGACGAGGAGGCAGACGCGTCGTCGTCATTGCAGGCGTGGAAGCCGCAGATGACGCAGGTGCAGCAGACGAAGCAGGCGGCGAAGCTTGGCGTGGCACTTCAGGCGGCGAAGCTTTGTCTTGGCCGCTTGGTGGGTCTTGGCTGCTTGGAGGGTCTTGGTCTTGGCGAGGGTCTTGGCGAGGGTCTGGGTCTTGGTCTTGGCGAGGGTCTTGGTCCTGGTCTTGGCGAGGTTGGTCTTGGACTTGGTCTTGGTCTTGGCATGGTTGGTCTTGGACTTGGTCTTGGTCTTGGCATGGTTGGTCTTGGTATGGTTGGTCTGGGACTTGGTGTTGGCATGGTTGGTCTTGGACTTGGTGTTGGCATGGTTGGTCTTGGCATGGGGGGTCTTGAACTTGGTCTTGGCATGGTGTGTCTTGGCATGGGGGGTCTTGGACTTGGTCTTGGCATGGTGTGTCTTGGCATGGGGGGTCTTGGACTTGGTCTTGGCATGGTGTGTCTTGGCATGGGGGGTCTTGGACTTGGTCTTGGCACGGTGTGTCTTGGTCTTGGCGTGGCGCTGCGACTGGCGGCACTTGGCGTCGTGGAGCTGCGACTGGTGGCACTTGGCGTCGTGGAGCTGCGACTGGTGGCACTGGGCGTCGTGGAGCTGCGACTGGCGGCACTGGGCGTCGTGGAGCTGCGACTGGCGGCACTGGGCGTCGTGGAGCTGCGACTGGCGGCGCTTGGCGTGGAGCTGCGACTGGCGGCGCTTGGCGTGGAGCTGCGCTTGGCATGGAGCTGCGACTGGCGGCGCTTGGCGTGGAGCTGCGACTGGCGGCGCTTGCCGTGGAGCTGCGACTGGCGGCGCTTGGCGTGGAGCTGCGACTGGTGGCGCTTGGCGTGGACCTGCGACTGGTGGTGCTTGGCGTGGTGCAGGTGGAGGTGGCCTCGCTGGAGGCTGTGGCTTGGCCGGTCGAAAGACTGGTGGTGGCGGTCGTGCCGGAGGCTGTGGCTTGGCGTGACGAAAGTCTGGTGGTGGCGGCCGTGCTGGTGGCTGTGGCTTGGCGTGACCGAAGAACGACCCCACCTGAACAGTCCCCAGCCCTAGCCCTCCCCTCAAGGAGCGGATCCCAGACGCGCTCCCTGCGGTCTGGAACCGTCTTTTGGGGTGGGTGGAGGGAGGTCAGGAGGGGGGCAAAATCTTCATTGGGGGTTGACTTCCGGTTCCGGTTCACCGTGCGTGACTGCTCGCCGTCTGTTCGCTGTTGCGAAAAAGCTAAGTAGCGCTCTATCTGTGTGCTTTTAATTGTTCTACAGCTTTCTTTATCACTTCTCAAACATTTTTAGTGGTACTATTTAACTTGCAAATCACCCGATCTCTGTCCCACCACCCTTTCCTCAGCTAGCTAGCTGCTAAGTTAGCGCGGAGAAAGGCAGCGCCGGTCAGTAAGAAGCTACTCCTACAGACCGCGACCACTTCCCTGAGGACAGCAGGAACTTCACTCGGTGACAGAAAACACTGTGAGTAATGGCTTCCTGCGCGTCTTGCACCATACTCACGGAGAGGTTGGCTCTGCTAGAGGGCCGTGTCCGCCAGTTAGAGCAGAGTAATGTCGTAACTTTAGATGTTGCGGACACATCTGCTAGCGTTAGCTGTAGCGAGCTAACTAGCCCAGCTTGTAGCAGTCCTAAGCGGCCTACAAGCTACGGTGTACCGGTTGAGACGCATAATAGATTTAGCTCTTTAGCTAGTCCTACACCCCAGTCTACCGGGCACCACACCTTAGTTATAGGGGACTCCATCACCCGAAACATAAAGCTTAGCAAACCAGCCACAATAAAGTGTATCCCCGGGGCCAGAGCACCTGACATTGAAGCTAATCTTAGGGAGCTAACTCGCAACAGGCCTAGTAAACACGTACGACAGGCTAATCGCACCACTAATTATGCGAATATAGTTGTACACGTTGGCTCCAATGACACTAGAATGAGACAGTCAGAGATTACAAAGAGAAACATAGCCAGGACTTGTGATCTCGCCAGAAAGATGTCCAGGCATCGAGTAATTGTCTCTGGCCCCCTGCCTGCGAGAGGCAATGATGAGAGATATAGCAGATTAGTCTCGCTTAACAAGTGGTTGGCTAGCTACTGTAGGACGCAGGGACTAACGTTTATTGATAACTGGCCCTCTTTCTGGGGCAAACCAGGCTTGCTGATGAGAGACGGCCTTCACCCTAACCAGGAAGGCGCCATCATCCTGTCTAGAAACATAGACTACTATTTAAGTCTCACTTGACTGACTACACTAGAGCAAGCCCGGTCACAGGCAATTACAATGTCTGTTAGTCCGGGTGAGGAGTCAGTTAAGCTAGAACTAGCCAGCGCCAGGCTGGATAATCCATGTACGCATAGCAATTCACTTAGAATAATACACAATTCACATAATGTTTTTTCTGTTGTGTCTGTGTCAGAGGTGGACATGCATTCTACTGAGGTGGCAAATTATGATATGTCCAGTCTATTGCAGCACCAAGCAAACAATCGGAAAATTCCCGTCATATCAATTCCTAGATATGGTCGAAACTATTTAAAGTGCACTACGCATAATAAACGCAACATTGTTAATATTGCCACTACGGATAATCTTAACAAAAACTCGTCAAAACAGCCCAATACCTATAATATGGGCTTTTTAAACATAAGATCATTGTCTCCCAAGGCGTTATTGGTTAATGAGGTCATTAGAGACAACAATCTTAACGTCATTGGTCTTAGCGAAACCTGGCTCAAACCGGACGAATTTTTTGCGCTCAATGAGGCATCTCCTCCTAACTATACGAATGCGCATGTTGCCCGCCCTCTTAAAAGGGGAGGGGGTGTCGCACTAATATACAATGAAAATTTCAACCTTACCCCTAACCTAAATAATAAATATAAATCGTTTGAGGTGCTTACTATGAGGTCTGTCACACCGCTACCTCTCGACCTGGCTGTTATCTACCGCCCCCCTGGGCCCTATTCGGACTTTATCAGTGAATTCTCAGAGTTCGTTGCTGATCTAGTGACGCACGCCGACAATATAATCATAATGGGGGACTTTAATATCCATATGAATACCCCATCGGACCCTCAGTGCGTGGCGCTCCAAACCATAATTGATAGCTGTGGTCTTACACAAATAATACATGAACCCACGCATCGCAACGGTAATACAATAGATCTAGTGCTTGTCAGGGGTGTCACCACCTCCAAAGTTATGATACTTCCATATACTAAAGTAATGTCCGATCATTACCTTATAAAATTTGAAGTTTTGACTCTTTGTCAACAAGCTAATAATAATAATAACTGCTATAGCGGCCGCAACATTAATGCTGCCACAACGATGACTCTTGCTGACCTACTGCCTTCGGTAATAGCACCATTTCCAAATTATGTCGGCTCTATTGATAAACTCACTAACAACTTTGACGATGCCTTGCGCGAAATTATTGATAGTATAGCACCGCTAAAGCAAAAAAGGGCCCCTAAAAGGCGCACCCCATGGTTTACAGAAGAAATTAGAGCTCATAAATTATCATGTAGAAAACTGGAACGCAAATGGCGCGCGACTAAACTTGAGGTTTTCCATCAAGCATGGAGTGATAGTTTAATAACTTATAAACGCATGCTTACCTTAGCTAAAGCTAAATACTACTCAAATCTCATCCGCCTCAACAAAAACGATCCTAAATTTCTGTTTAGTACAGTAGCATCGCTAACCCAACAAGGGACTCCTCCCAGTAGCTCCACCCACTCGGCAGATGATTTTATGAATTTCTTTAATAAGAAAATTGAACTCATTAGAAAGGAGATTAAAGACAACGCATCCCAGCTACAACTGGGCTCTATTAACACAAATACGACTGTATATACGACGGACACTGCCCTCCAAAATAGTCTCTCTATTTTTGATGAAATAACATTAGAGGAATTATTACAGCGTGTAAGTGGGATAAAACAAACAACATGTTTACTTGACCCACTTCCTGGGAAACTTATCAAGGAACTGTTTGTATTATTAGGTCCATCAGTGTTAAATATTATAAACTTATCACTTTCCTCCGGCACTGTTCCCCTAGCATTCAAAAAAGCGGTTATTCATCCTCTGCTCAAAAGACCTAACCTCGATCCTGACCTCATGGTAAACTACCGACCGGTCTCCCACCTTCCGTTTATTTCCAAAATTCTCGAAAAAACTGTTGCACAGCAGCTAAATGAACACTTAGTGACTAACAATCTCTGTGAACCTTTTCAATCCGGTTTCAGGGCAAATCACTCTACGGAGACAGCCCTCGCAAAAATGACTAATGATCTATTGCTAACGATGGATTCTGATGCGTCATCTATGTTGCTGCTTCTTGATCTTAGCGCCGCTTTCGATACCGTCGATCATAATATTTTATTAGAGCGTATCAAAACACGTATTGGTATGTCAGACTTAGCCTTGTCTTGGTTTAACTCTTATCTTACTGACAGGATGCAGTGCGTCTCCCATAACAATGTGACCTCGGACTATGTCAAGGTAACGTGCGGAGTTCCCCAGGGTTCGGTTCTTGGCCCTGCACTCTTTAGTATTTACATGCTGCCGCTGGGTGACATCATACGCAAGTACGGTGTTATCTTTCACTGTTATGCTGATGACACCCAACTCTACATGCCCCTAAAGCTGACCAACACGCCGGACTGTAGTCAGCTGGAGGCGTGTCTTAATGAAATTAAACAATGGATGTCCGCTAACTTTTTGCAACTCAACGCTAAGAAAACGGAAATGCTGATTATCGGTCCTGCTAGACACCAACATCTATTTAATAATACCACCTTAACATTTGAATAATCTGAATAATTGTGGTATAATTGTCTATCAAAGATGCACATCAATGAAGGAGATAAATAAAAATGATGATGATGATGATGACATTTGACAACCAAACAATTAAACAAGGAGACTCGGTAAAGAATCTGGGTATTATCTTCGACCCAACTCTCTCGTTTGAGTCACACATTAAGAGTGTTACTAAAACGGCCTTCTTTCATCTCCGTAATATCGCTAAAATTCGTTCCATCTTGTCCACTAGCGACGCTGAGATCATTATTCATGCGTTCGTTACGTCTCGTCTCGATTACTGTAACGTATTATTTTCGGGCCTCCCTATGTCTAGCATTAAAAGATTACAGTTGGTACAAAATGCGGCTGCAAGGCTTTTGACAAAAACAAGAAAGTTTGATCATATTACGCCTATACTGGCTCACTTGCACTGGCTTCCTGTGCACTTAAGATGCGACTTTAAGGTTTTACTACTTACGTATAAAATATTACACGGTTTAGCTCCAGCCTATCTCGCCGATTGTATTGTACCATATGTCCCGACAAGAAATCTGCGTTCAAAGAACTCCGGCTTATTAGTGATTCCCAGAGCCAAAAAAAAGTCTGCGGGCTATAGAGCGTTTTCTATTCGGGCTCCAGTACTCTGGAATGCCCTCCCGGTAACAGTTAGAGATGCTACCTCAGTAGAAGCATTTAAGTCCCATCTTAAAACTCATTTGTATAATCTAGCCTTTAAATAGACCCCCCCTTTTTTAGACCAGTTGATCTGCCGTTTCTTTTCTTCTCTCCTCTTCTCCCCTGTCCCTTGCGAGGGGGAGTTGCATAGGTCCGGTGGCCATGGATGAAGTGCTGGCTGTCCAGAGCCGGGACCCCGGGTGGACCACTAGCCTGTGCATCGGTTGGGGACATCTCTGCGCTGCTGACCCGTCTCCGCTCGGGATGGTTTCCTGTTGGCCCCGCTGTGGACTGGACTCCCGCTGATGTGTTGGATCCACTGTGGTCTGGACTTTCACAATGTTATGTCAGACCCACTCGACATCCGTTGCTTTCGGTCTCCCCTAGAGGGGGGGGGGGTTACCCACATATGCGGTCCTCTCCAAGGTTTCTCATAGTCATTCACCGACGTCCCACTGGGGTGAGTTTTTCCTTGCCCGTATGTGGGCTCTGTACCGAGGATGTCGTTGTGGCTTGTACAGCCCTTTGAGACACTTGTGATTTAGGGCTATATAAATAAACATTGATTGATTGATGATTGATTCCCCTCCAAAGTGTCCAAAAAGTCTCTCTTCTTGTACCTGGGATCTTGTGGGTGAAAAAAAAATGTGTGAGTTGGGCGTGGCTTGAATCCTGGGGGGCGGGGCATGAAAACTGGGTGACTGTGACTGACAGGATCTATTTTGTAAAAACATGTCCTGATAATGTCTTATCATGTTTTTACAGTCTTTTGCTGGAGGTGAGTGATCAAAAGAAAAAGTATTGAAAAAAAAATCCTGGTCTGTGACGTCATCAGGGCGAAGCCGGGCTGGCTGCTGCTTGCTTCCGCCCGGAGGGTGAGGGGCTTGTGGGAGTCTTCCCTCATCCTTGGCGACGCTTCCGGGACGGGAACGACGCGCCGATCGGCACCGGCTTGCCTCCATTCCCCCACATAATCCCCCTGCGCTCCCTGGGGGAAAAGCGCAGCGTCTCGGTCTCCATCGCGCGCAGCACCTCCCAAGAAGCCTCGTCAATAACGTCCAATTTTCTTGCGGAGAAACTCTTCTCCTGGCGTCCTACTGTCAGGACTTGATTCTTGGGTTTTGTTCCTCCGGAAGGCAAAGGAAAATTGGCGCCTGCAAGACGTGAATTTAAATACATGATTTAATTTTAACAAATAAAAAAAAAGGAATAAACAAAAGGCGCTCACAGTGGAGGTAAAAAACTTGAGTAGGAAAACAAAAGGCGCGCACAAAGGCGGAAATACAAAACTTGGTAATAAACACAAAACTTGCACAAATGCAGAAACTATGAACAATTAAACAAAAACACTAACTGTGGCATAAATGAACAAAACTTACTTGGCAAAGAACTGTGACATGACATGAAGCAGAGTGCTGAAATAGTGTGAGGACGCCAGGACGAACAACAGAAACAGACAGATTTAAATAGTGACGTGATCAGTGAAAACAGGTGCGTGACTCGAAACGTGAAACAGGTGCGTGACAAGACAGGTGAAAACTAATGGGTGACCATGGAAACCAAACCAAACAAGGAAGTGCAACCAGGAACTAAAAAGAGTCCAAAAAACAAACACATGGCCAAAACAAAAACATGAACAGACATGACGCATGACCAAAACAAAAACATGAACAGACATGACATATATATATATATATATATATATATATATATATATATATATATATATATATATATATATATATATATATATATATATATATATATATATATATATATATATATATATATATATATATATATATATATATATATATATATATATATATATATATATATATATATATATATATATATATATATATATATATATATGTATTCATACATATATATTATATTATATTATATTGATATATAATATAATATTAAGTCAATTATACTAATTGACTTAAAGAACGCACTTGCTGCATGTCACGTTATCGATGGTAAAATGCATTTTTAGACAATATGATTTGGCTGAGTGGCTAGGAGATGGTAGAAAATGGACTAGTAAGGACAAATTAAAAAAATAATAATACAAAAAAAAAAAATATTATCTTTTTTTTTTTTTTTTAACTTGGGACTTCCCGCGGGCCGGATTTTGGACGCTGGGGGGCCGTATCCGGCCCGCGGACCGTAGCTTGGGGACCCCTGCACTATAGTTTTGTTGTCGATTTTCATAACAGAAACTAAAAGATTATGTTGTGCAGGAAAGCCAAGACCTTTATTCGACACGGATGACCACATTATAGGGTCTTTGGTGCTATTAGTTAGCATTGTAGTAGAATTTCTGACCTTTTGACCTATATTTCTTGTCTTTTAAGAATGTCTGCTCATTTTCAATACTCTTGTTTTTTGTGCCATTGAATGGACCAGTTGTGGGACAAAAGTGAATATTAAGTCGTGCCAACCTGTCTACAGAATGTGTTTACTGTCTAAAGGATTCGAGTTGTTATGGAACAGATAGGAAAAGCAAACAAGACATTGACGCACTCGATAAGGAACGATGACACAATGTTTTAAATTATTTTTTCCTCTAAGGTTATATTTCTCCTCTTTAGTTGAGAAGAAATGTTGTACATTCTTTGGTAGCAGGTTATAGATTGCTTTGTACATCATTTTAGCTGTTTGCAATTTTACCAAATCACCAAACTTTAATATTTTTGACTTCATAAATAAAGGGTTTGTATGTTCTCTATATCCAACATTATGTATTATTCTAACTGATCTTTTTTGTAACATGGTTAACGAATGTAGTGCACATTTGTAGTTATTTCCCCATATTTCTGCACAATAAGTCAGATATGGTAACACTAGTGAGCAGTAGAGAATATGAAGTGATTTTTGGCCCAGGACGTGTTTTGTTTTATTCATTATTGAAATGTTTTTTGCTACCTTATGTTGTATGTTTTGTATATGAGATTTCCAGTTCATTTTATCATCTATTAATACTCCCAAAAAATCTGGTTTATTTTACCCTTTCGATGTCTACTCCGTCTATTTGTATTTGCGTATGATGCTCTTTCCTACTATTACCAAATAGCATTATTTTAGTTTTACTGAGATTCAAAGATAGTCTGTTTTTGTCAAACCATCTTTTTAATTTGTTCATTTCTTCTGTTATTATTTGTATTATCTTCTGTGTGTTCCCTCCTGAACAGAAAGCAGTTGTATCATCTGCAAATAAAACTAACTTTAAGTCCTTTGTAACTTTACAAATGTCGTTTATATAAAGATTAAACAATTTTGGTCCCAGTATTGATCCCTGCGGCACACCACAGGATATATCTAGCCGTGTTGACATATTTTCACCCATCTTCACATATTGCTTCCTGTTGGTTAAATAGCTTCTTACCCAGTTCAATACCAAACCTCTGATGCCATATCGTTCTAATTTTTGTATTAAAATATCATGATTAATTGTATCAAATGCTTTTGTTAAGTCCATGAATACTGCTGCCGCACATTCTTTACCATCTATTGCATTGGTAATTTCCTCTGTTATTTTAATTAATGGTATTGATGTTGAGATATTTGCTCGAAATCCATATTGGTTCTCCACGAGCGTCCCACTTTTGTTAATAAATAAATCTAATCGACTATTGAATAATTTTTCCACGATTTTGGAGAATTGTGGAAGTAATGAAACTGGTCTGTAGTTAGTAAACTGGTGTACGTCTCCATTCTTATAGATTGGTACGACTTTTGCAATTTTCATTTTGTCTGGGAATTGGTGATATATGTCAGAGGTTCTGAAATGTCTTCTATAACCTTTTTTATCGTTACCATATCTATTCCATGACAGTCAGTTGAAGTCTTGTATTTACAATTTTTTACAATTTTGATTATTTCTTCTTTTGTTACACTTTTAAGAAACATGGAATTGGGATTTCTGTCTATGAGCTCACTCAAGTCCTCAACTGACCCATCATCTGCATTTGGAATTCTTTGATCCAGATTTGTTCCGATATCAACAAAATAATCATTGAAACGTTCAGCTATTTGGTTCATATTGTCATTTTTTGTATGTCCATCTAGAAAGTACTGGGGGTAATCTTTCTTAGCACCATTTTTAATGATGCTCTTTAGGATGCCCCATGTTGCTCTCATGTTGTTTTTGTTCTTGTTTAATAATTGACTGTAGTATTCCTTCTTACATGTTCGTAGTATACCAATTAGCTTGTTTTTATATTTCTTATACTTATTTTCTGCCTCTATAGATCTCTGTGTTATAAATATTCGATACAATGTGTTTTTTTTGTGACAAGCCTTTTTCAGTCCTTTTGTCATCCACGGTTGGTTGTTTTTCTTTTGCTTCTTACTACGTTCTTTCCATGGGCAATGTTTATCATAGAGTGTTAGAAAGGTGTTGACAAAATTCCCATATGCATCATCTACATCATCTTCATTATATACATTGTCCCAAATTTGTTTCCTCAGATCCTTCTTGAAGAAAATCATTCCTTCCTCTGTACATAGTCTTTGAAATGTATTTTTGTCAATGTTCTTCTTCCTGTAGTTCCATCATAAATAGTAAAGACTGGCAGATGGTCGCTGATGTCGGTTGTTAACAGTCCACTTGTTATATTATTATCAAAGACATTAGTGAATATATTGTCAATAAGTGTAGCACTGTGACTTGCAATTCTGGTTGGCCTTGTGATTTGAGGATACAAACTCATACTATACATTGTATCTGTGAAATCATTAATGGACTTTTGCTTGTTGGGGTTCAAGAGATCAATGTTGAAGTCTCCACATAAAAAGAGTACTTTTTGACTGATTCCATTGAAAGTTCCCTTAATCCAGTCTTCAAATCCTTCAATACTTGAGTTGAGTGCCCTATATATACAACTGATCAATACATTTCTATTTCTTTCATGAAATATCTCAATGGTTATACACTCTAAAACATTGTCAATAGCCAGTGACATGTCTTTTACCACCTCGTAATGGAAGTCCTTCATCACATATACAGCAACTACGCCTCCATTCTTATTTACTCTATTAATATAATTGAGTTCATATCCTTCTAGTCCAAAGTCCATTCCTTTTTTTGGATCCATCCATGTCTCTGGTACAGCGATAATTTTGAAAGGTTCTTTAAAGTGTTCCAAAAATAATTTCATATTGTTAAAATTGGCATACAAGCTTCTGCAGTTAATATGAATAATTGACAGTTTGTTATTGGAATGAATGTTGGTGTTGTACTGTACTTCTGTATAATATAAACAATTATTGTCCATGTGAGAAAAAAAATGTATGTCTGGAACTATAGCACTGTCCAATTCCGTCCTGTTATAGTCGGTGCTGGAAAAGGTTATAAATTCTCTGTTTGATTGATTATTGTTTGTTTGTGTCATGGTTGTGTTTAATTTGTTTATTGTTATTGATATTTATCCAGCTCTGCTATTTTCCTTATGACTATTACTCTTGCTTCCTCTGGTGTTCCATTTAGTTTAATAAATATTTTACAGTTTGCTGTCCATGTTTGTTGTATTTTTCCTTGTTTTCTTAAGCTACGTGCTTTTCTGGCTATGTCTGCGTTTTTCTTTGTTAAATGTTCATTTATGTACACGTCTGTTCCTTTCAGCTTTCTCCCTTGTTTTAGTAATGCGGTTTTATGTTTCCTATTGACAAATCTCATTATTATTACTGGTGCCGAATTATCTTTCTTCTTATGGAGTGGGTGGCAAGCTTCCACATTTGCCATGTCCATGAATATGCCTTTTGACTCCATGAATGTTGCCACTTGCCTCTCTGTGGAGATGTCCAAATTCCCGGGCTCTTCTCCACCATTGGCGGTCACCGCCCGAGCATATGAACGGGGCTTAATATTAAGCCCGGTCAAAATAACGTCATTTATTCTTGTGTATTGTTCCAGTTCATCCACTCGGTCTGTTAACTGTTCTATTTGTAAAGTTTTTGCATCATTCTCGACTCGTAGAATTTTTACCTCCTCCACCAGCTGCATAATTGTCTGTTGGTACTGCTTAATGGCTGATACCTCTGCTGTTAAAAATTCAAGTGATCGCCTTATCTCCTCACCTTCATCAGGAGAGAGCACCTTCTTTGGCCCCATGTTGATTTTGGCTGTCGCGGGTGTTTACCGCCTTCAGCCAAGGCTGTCCCCGGTCCCGTCATCGCGAGGTGGTCCCGCTTCTGCTAGCTGCTGCTAGCCGCTAGCCGGGCCTCTCCCTTGCCGGTCTGCTGCTGTCACACGCCGCCGCGCGAAAGCTGTCGCTCTCGCCGCCGTGAGGTGGTGGTCCCACTGCTGCTGGCTGCTAGCCGGGCCTCTCCCTTGCCGCCCCGCTGCCGTCACTCGCCGCCGCCGTCACCTACCGGTCCCGTCGTCGCGAGGTGGTCTTGCTTCTGCTAGCTGCTGCTAGCTGCTAGCCAGGCCTCTCCCTCGCCACCGACGTCTTCCGCAGGAAGCCTGCACGTACCCAGAGGCCAGTTGCGTCTTCTGAGTCCACACTGGAGCTGTCTTCCTTCCTCTTAGCATGTCAAAATATTAATGATCAATTAGTATTCTCAAGAATGTAGTTCATATACTCTGTCAATTTCCACTTGATTCAACTTTAATTTTTGTTTCACAATTTGACTTTGCACCCTGGACAGGTCGCCACCTCATCACAGGGCCAACACAGATAGATAGACAGACAACATTCACACACTAGGGCAAATTTAGTCTTATTAATTTCTACATATTGAGATCTATTACTTAAAATAACTACTTAACCACTGTTGTGAAACACTTTTACTTTATGGGAGTATTGGGATAGGATTGAGGAAGATGTCTGCTGTGGTGGTGGTTAGTTTGGAAATTCATTAAATAAAAGTAACTTTAATGTGCAGTCTGGCATTTTAGTTTGGAGTAATTTGTGGTTTTATTTAGACATTGCAGTACACCATACCATGCGCCCGGGAATCATTTTTGGTGATTTGGCTCCCAAAATTTTTTGTGGTCTTTGGTGTGACTCGGCCGGGGTTTTGGGCTTGCGACATGCCGATCTCAGGGCGGACACTCTAACCACTAGGCCACTGAGATGAAGTAGGCAAACCAAATCTCAACAGCTTTCAGTTAGCTATAGAATTTGAGAGTATAATGCGAATAACTATAACTTTACAACTGTTTGCTGTGAATAGTGTTGAATAATAATTACAAATAACAGCCTACATTAATAATTAGAATAAGAGCCGATATGTAAAGTGTTAAAAAGAGGAGAAGTGTGATTAGGGCTGGCGCCTAGAGCATGGCCTTGTGTGTTTTGTTGTGACTAGGTTGGATAACAAGCAAGGAAAGGATAGGCAGCTTTGTTTGTGTGGCGTTTTTCATGCAACAAAGTGAAATGAAAGAAAATAAAAGCGAA
The DNA here is from genome assembly GCF_033978785.1 of Entelurus aequoreus. Taxonomy (NCBI): domain Eukaryota; kingdom Metazoa; phylum Chordata; class Actinopteri; order Syngnathiformes; family Syngnathidae; genus Entelurus; species Entelurus aequoreus. The sequence goes on from NC_084732.1 coordinate 28,026,165, forward strand.
ATTAAAATGCAGACAATAAAAATAAACACAGTGCGGACGTTAAAAGTTAAAAGATTAAAAGATTTAGCTGAAAGATAAAGAGAAACGTGAATAAAAACATTCCTTTGTTTTGGAGAGTATCACGCACAGCGGGAGGTCAGAGTGCAAGCATGACAGCTTGCTCGCGCCTACTGATAGACAAATGATAGTTTAAATTAACTTATAGATAATCTTTAAGTGAATTAAAAGGGTACTTAAATACACATGAAGTAGTACGTATAATCTTTGAATTAAGGTTATTGATTAGCAATTAATGGGATAGTTAAGAATGTAATTTTAAAACTTGATATGCAAAATTGAACTAACCGAGAGGATATGAAAACGATGGGTGTACATGTTTTGAGTTCCAAATTCTGGAGGAAAAAACCTCAACAAAACGTAAAACCATTCAGACGGACTTGGGTGGTAGCCACGGTTGTGCTAGGTCAAGCGAGGGTGGAAAGGATGTGCAGCTGGGGGACTGCCAACTTCTCTGAACAAGACAAGCTCCAAAGTTGTAGCCAGAACATGCTCACAAAAAATACAGGTGTGACAGCAGGACGAACAGCAGGATACAAACAGACCCCTGCTGGACATAAGTGTCAACGGACAATGTTCAACACAATCTTTGAAGCATTCCTTTGTGGTCAACCTGCACACACCTTGTAATGACCTGCTTACGAACTTTGCCCTGACAATTCAATACTGCACAGAAGGAACTTCCTGATGTTGCCTGACAGCACGACATCAGCTGACAACTACTGGGGACGCCTCCCAGGAATGAGTGGAAGACGGGGACTGCTCCAACTGTCCTAGCACTGGCTGACTGAGGTGCGTCCGTGTGTCCTGCCACCCAAACCGCCAAAGTGTATGAACACCAATTAGACGACTCATAATAGGAGCCTTTTGACTCTTATATATGGTGGGACTCAAGGTATGGCCGCTCATGTGAACTATCCTTACAACAATTAGAATGATGTAAGATGGACAACTAATGACCCACATTGTTCCCTCTGTCCTGCCTACGAAACCAAAGATTTAGGTCAAATGATAAAACAGGGCGTAGTTGCCGCTGATTGAACCGATACGCAAATACCACATTTTCAATTATTTCGGTTGTCTGTTAAAAACATAGCTATTGGCTGCAATTTGGACATTTCTGCTGTAGGCTACAAAGAGCTAGCAGCTACACAACAGCTGAGCTAAAACAAAATTTAAGCATATCAAATATTTATAGTTGCTTATTACATACACAAAGTCGCAGAGAGACAGAAGTCTGTAGAAAGTATTCAGTAACAAACGTGTCCGCATTATTAAACTTTCTACCACAGGAAACATACTGAACAAATACAGCAGTTACTGTCAGACTCTAATCCGGATTACCTTGTCTAGCAGAGACATGGTTAAAACCCACAACAACTTTCGTTCTAATTAATGTCCCGGGGGACAAGATTACAGAAAATACAGATCGAGTGACAAAGGGGGGGAGGAATTATGATTTATGAAAGGGAAAACATTAAAAGTAGATCAATTTGAGAATGTTGAAATTAAAATCACATTTTCCTCAGAAATGTATTTCGAGGTAATTGTAGTATACCGACCAACCACAGCTAAAGACATTTTTCTTGATTCATTTTCAGACATCCTCAAACAGCATAGTATGAAAGAAGTAACGTCATGGAGGACGTTAATCTGGACTGGTTAAATAAAACACGTAGAAAGAAACTTAAGGATATTATAAACGGCTTCTATATGATACAAATGATAAGCAGCCCTACTAGAATTACAATTGGATGACAAAAATTAAAGAGAACATCTGTAAATACACGAATACAAAACCAGAAAGAAGAGTGCTAAAATAAAAATACCTTGGATTAATAAAACAATTTGGATTCTAATAAAGACATGAGGACTCAGGTCTCATAAGAGAAATTATAACAGGTCTAAATACAGATCGTATGATTTTAAAAGTTTGGAGGAACAAAGTTACAATGTTTATGCGGAAGTCTAAGGCTGACGTTCATTTAGAATTAATCAAAGCTGCAACAGGGAACAATAGAGAGTTATGGAAAACCAGATACAAACTTACGGAAAAAGAGCAAACAAGAAACAACACTATAATATTAAATATCAATGGCGCTACTATCACAGACAGTCTGGACATAAGTAATAATTGTAATGAACATTTCATCCAGTCTGTACAAACCCTGAATAAAAAATCCCTCAAAATCAGTGCAAATAATTGTCATTTATTCAGGATGGACTAATTTTAGAATTAAAAAATGAAACAAAGTTAAACAAAATCTTCACTGCATTATCAGACTCACGATCTAGAGATATATATATATGGGTTGGACACTATCTTCCTAAAAACATATAAGGATTGTATTATTGCTCGTATAACAACGATTGATAAATAAATCAATAATGGAAAACACTTTCCCTACCACGTCGAGAAACTGCTACTATGATTAAATCCATAAAGCAGGAAATAAAGAAGACCAGAACATGTACAGACCAATTAGCCTTCTCCACGTTGTAACAAAAGGAATAGAACATTTGAAATTAAAAAGTGGCTTTGGAGCAATCAAGGCTGCTCACACGGTCACTAAGATGGGCATTATGTTGACACATCAATTTAATGAGTATTATATTTATCCATGAGAGCATTTTTGTTGTAAATTTTGAGGTATGGCTGTTAAAAGCTTGGTTGTTGTTATGAATGATGACAGATGTGAACAAGAGCATGTATTGTCTTTGTGTGATGATGTAAATAAGGTGTGGTTGTATTTTATATTAAGTATGTGTCCATGAAGGGGCATTTTAGGACTTCTCTTAATCTGATTACATGCTACAGTATGATTATTTTTTGATTAATTATTGATTATTATGAATGTATATATTTATTATGATTAATTACAGTCATAATTTTATTGCTTGATTTTTGGATCCCTTTAATTTAGGTAGCCAAGGACTACAGATGAAAAGTAGCTATTTAGATATAATCTGGTACAGAACATGTCTGTTTCTGAACTTAATGTTTCTGTGCATTGTCCCATCATAGATAGACTAAATTAAATACAACTATTTAGTGAATTATTGAGGCCACAATAATTCACTAGGTGTTGTAAAATATCAAAGTACTATTGCAAAAACGAACAGTGACCTCAAACATGACCTGTCCTCCGCCTCTGTTCTTGCTGCGCTTGACTATCAGCTGTCTTTTCTTTTTCTTGGATGTTTCTGAAACTACTAATACTACTACTACTATTACTATTACTACGACTAACACTGTCCCTGTGAGAGGGACAGAGGGGGGAGGTGAGTTTGGATTGGGTCAAGTTTGAGCGTGTTGAGGTTTATTTAATCAATATGATCAATCCGGTACAAGGATAAAGGAACGTAATGATTTAGATTGACAATTGCAGTGGTTGGCGGAAGCAACCCCAACCTCAAAGGGGGTTGTGTGTTCAAAATCAATTGATAATTAACAATATTGGTAACTACATTCATTGCAAATGCCGGGAAAAATATTTTTGCAAATGTCTTACAGTCATAAGTCTATATACATTCATCTATTTATGTTCAATGATGTTCATGATCAAAGTATTTGTTATTCCTTTACTAAATCAAAGGGTAGGCCACTAATTGTGTTCTGTGAGATGGTTTTACTGCAGGCTGGTAACAGCGATCGCTCTGAAGGAGGGTCATAGACGGAATTTTTGCCTCGTATAAAAACATTGAGGTTTTTGCCTCTATCTGCGGTAGAGATTTAAGTTAGTGGTCTATATCAGAAATTGTTTTGGTCCAGGGTCTTAAGACCCTGGAAGGCGGTTATGTAATAGAATTTCTGACCTTTTGACCTATATTTCTTGTCTTTTAAGAATGTCCGCTCATTTTCAATACTCTTGTATTTTGTGCCATTGAATGGACCAGTTGTGGGACAAAAGTGAATATTAAGTCGTGCCAACCTGTCTACGGAATGTGTTGACTGTCTCAAACATGCGGCCCGCGGGCCAATTGCGGCCCGCAAGACGTTATTGTGCGGCCCCCGCCTTAATATGACAGTTTAATGTTAGTGCGGCCCGCGAGTTTTGAATGAACGGCGCTTAACAGCGCTGTGTGCGGAGCTGATGGAAACTACCAATCACAGTGTGGTATAAGACTCGAGACAATATTGAGGGCGTGCCATGATGGCACTGCCTTTAGTATCCTCTATAAACCGTCAAGAGGACCTTTTTCTCCATACTAACAGCGTGCTTGCTCAGACACATGTTGTATGAGGCTTCTGCAGACACATGCAAGTTATTGCATACATACTTGAGGAACAGCCACACATGTCACACTGAGGGTGGTCATATTTTATTTTATTTATTTTTTAACACTGTTATAAATATGCGCCACACTGTGAACCCACACCAAACAAGAATGACAAACACATTTCGGGAGAACATCCGCACCTAAACACAACATAAACACAACAGAACAAATACCCAGAACCCTTTGCAGCCCTAACTTTTCCGGGCTACAAAAACACACCTCAACCTCCCCCCCATCTACCGAATTCGGAGGTCTCAAGGTTGGCAAGTAGGCATTGACGTCACTTGCGTGATGCAAGCAGAGAAACATTTTGCCGCTTTTCCACGACACCCGCACACGCTCTTCTTCCCTCCCTCCCTGCCTCCCTCGCTCACCCGCCTGCTCGCTCCCGCCCCCGCTGTAAACAGTCCGGGCGGGGAAGATGAGCGCTTTGATTGAGACTTTTATTAGTAGTAGTAGGTTGCACAATGAAGTACATATTCCGTACAATTGACCACTAAATGGTAACACCCAAATAAGTTTTTCAACTTGTTTAAGTCGGGGTCCACTTTTGGTTTGGTTTGATTGATTCATGATACAGATATATACTATCAGATATTCCAAAGCACTCCGCCGAAGGAGCGAGCGGCAATACAAAAGTGTGGTGCACTGGACCCCAGCGCTGGGCGAATCAGACGTGTAACACGTTAGTGGTGATGTTAGCCCGTTCAGGGCTAATTGTGCTACCGTTACTGTAAACTCCACGGCGAGCCGCCCCGCCCAGCCCCCTCCTATCCCTCCCCCCTCCCCCTCCCGTTGGCTCCAGACAGAGACGATTTTTGATGCAATATTTCTTTGTTGAGCACAAGGAGCACCCCGACGTGTCTTATTTCATTTCATTTTTATTTATCTCCTTCATTGATGTGCATCTTTGATCGATAGACAATTATACCTCAATTATTCAACTATACATTTACACACCAATGCCTGAGAAGGAGCAGGATGAAGAAAAATCTGATATTTTTCTGCCCCCTTCAACATAATACGTAGTCTTACTTAATGATATCATATAAACCAACAATTACATTCAAATATAACGAAAACAAACAAAAAAACACAAGATGTGCAAAACTTCATGATGTACAAACCGAACAAAAGAAGTAATATACACCTCAAGGGATGATACAAAACAAATACAAAACCAGGCAAAAAATAAGTAAAATAATAAATATAAAGCAAAATGTAAACACTTATGGCTGTCCATATGATTTTATTGTTCTGTCTTTATATATTTTTTCATTTGGAATATATTTTTACAATCTTCTATCTCATTGTAAAGAGAATTCCATAGTTTAACCCCCACCACATTTGTTTTAAAGTTGTCCTTGAATACTGATGTTGGAAATGACCTTTTCTTCTATGTTCTGTATTCTCAGAAGTGATGACAAACATTTTTTGTAAATTTGCTGGTAATGTTTTACTTTTAGCCTTAAACATGACACATAATGTCTGTAACTTTACTAGCTCCTGTAATTTCAATAAACCGGAATTAATAAAAAATATGTTAGTGTGTCCTAAGTAATCTACTTTATGAATAATCCTTATAGCTCTTTTCTGTAGTTGATACAGAGAAAGTTGCAGTGCACAAGCAATACAATTTGAAACGTCATTATACAACTAGACATGCTGAGGAGTATGCAAAATACCAGGGAGATGAGAGAGTGAACCGGGTTGCAAATTTTAAAACCAGTCTACTGAGGCAACAAGATTTCGTCAAGAAAGCAAGCGAAAGGAGCGATGCAGCAGTCAAAGCTAGCTACATGGTGAGTGAGATGGTTGCTAGGGCGGGAAAGCCATTCAAAGAAGGTGAATTCATTAAAAAGTGCATGTTAGATTTTTTTAAATAAATCTTTTCTTGCGGCCCAGCCTCACCCAGTTTCTGCATCCAGTGGCCCCCAGGTAAATTGAGTTTGAGACCCCTGGTCTAAAGGATTCGAGTTGTTATGGAACAGATAGGAAAAGCAAACAAGACATTGACGCACTCGATAAGGAACGATGACGCACAACAGACATATAAAAAATGGCAGAAGACCGGAACTCGAGGGTGATTTTGGCTTGTGTGTGTCTTGTTTGCTCCGGAGTGACATGTGGTCTGTCTGCACGGCCAACTCAATTCAACCTGCAATTCTGATAATGGGTAAATACATTTGTTGTACTAAACTACTTTTGTTGCCTGTTTAAGCTTCGGACAATCCACTACAGCATCAAGAAAATATCTTTAATAGTATTAATAAACTAGATGAATAAATCTCTTATATGCTCAACAGCATAAACTATATCTTTATCGCTAGTAAAGATTCATGCTGAACAACAGGGACATCTATAGCTAAATAATGAGACAAAATATGAACTTCACACCATAAAAACAACTGCAGACATGAATTGTAGATGACACTAACATACGTAGCAGGAAATCAACTGCAAACAAACATATATTTTTTTGTCATTAGCGTCACGATCACAGCAGCACTCGTTATGTCAATCAAATACGTTGCTTAGCGAAGCACAAATAGATCAAACTGTATTTTACCGATTAATGTTTAATTTGTGGACACCTCTGGTGTAAAAGGCATGATGTGCCTCTAATCTTTTCTTCTCTAAATAATGTGTGTCAAATGAAGTGAAGTTGTGGCGAGCAGTAACGTCTTGGTGATGGTAAATGGTTTAAATCCTTAACAAAATATTTTTGAATCCACTCCATCCCATTTTAAATATTTTTTTCATGATGGCTTATATATTTGCCTATATTTAGGATTAAAAATATGCCCAAATCTGTACAGATTCAGGTAAATAAACAGGAGCCTAAAGGGACCCTAAACCATCGCCTGAAACCCGAATGTGCCTCCAGGTCACGTGATTGCAACACACCTATTAATAGAACTAAAAAGTATTTGTTTTTTATTATAATGATGTGTAACAATGACAATATAAAAACATTAATCAGAGCATATACAATTAAAGTAAATAAATACAACTTCTAAAGGCATCATCAGTGCCTCACTTGGGCCCTCATGGACCAAGTTTGCTTACGCACAAAAACCTGGCGTACGCCACCCTTTTCTCACGGCAAAGATGAGACGTAGTAAGACTGACGCCGAAGTGGAAATGTGCACTGCTTCATTCCAACTGGCGTACGTACATTTCTACCGGCTGTGGATACCTTGTCGACATACAAAGGTGGTCGCTCGGGCTTTGCCACCACGTGCAGCGCTTCAGCAGAAGGCTACTTCCAATATGATTTGGGTGTGTAAAAGGGGGCGTAACTTGGGCCTGGTCTGGGTGTGCCATGGCAAGCCACAGTGATTGCAATGCAACAATGTTTTAATGCTTTGGACCATAAGGCGCACCGGATTATAAGGTGCACTGCCGAGGAGTGGGTCTATTCAGGTTCATATTAATCCAAAAGGCGCAATCATAGTATTAAAGGGGTCATACTATCATTTTTTTTTCCTGCGTTGAAAACACTTCCTTGTGGTCTACATAACATGTAATGGTAGTTCTTTGGTCAAAATGTTGCATAGATGATGTTTTACAAACCATCTTCAAGACGCTTTCTGACCGTCTCTTCAGGATGCGCCGTTTTGTGGCCGGTCTTATTTACATGGCTCCACTTCGACTGCGTCTTCCTCCTGTTTTCTGGGAATTGTTAGCGCTTCCATAGCAAGTCTACTGACAGATATAAGTTAGAATTGTACGCTACTTTGTATTAGAAATGGCAATAATGGAGGATGAATGCCCCACAACAAAAGGATAGAGAAAAAGGACTACAATGGTTTTGCACAGTATTGCGAAACAAAACGCTAGATAGTGTCTTCTAATAGGTGACATTTTGGGGTTCTTAAACACCATAGTACCCATATTAGGGTTGTACGGTATACCGGTATTAGTATAGTACCGCGATACTAATGAATCGTATTCGGTACTATACCGCCTCTGAAAAGTACCTGTAACAATTTGGTATCGGATTGATACCTAAATTTGTGGTATCATCCAAAACTAATGTAAAGTATCAAACAACAGAAGAATAAGTGATTATTATATTTTAACAGAAGTGTAGATAGAACATGTTAAAAGAGAAAGTAAGCAGATATTAACAGTAAATGAACAAGTGGATTAATAATTTATTTTCTACCACTTGTCCTTAATAATTTTGACAAAATAATAGAATGGAAAATGACACAATATGTTACTTAGGAGCCGTTGTTTGCTTACTTACTACTAAAAGACAAGTTGTCTAGTATGCTCACAATCTTATTAAAGGACAAACTTGCAATAAGAAACATATGTTTAATGTACCCTAAGATTTTCTGTTAAAATAAAGCCAAACATTCAATTTTTTTGTGGTCCCCTTTATTTAGAAAAGTACCGAAAAGTATCAAAATCATTTTGGTACCGGTACCAAAATATTGGTAACATAACCCATATGTTAAAGCACAGTACGTCTGGCTACGGTTGCCGTAATGCTCCGTTAATCAATCAAGCGGTGCAGCTTCATGCCTTGCCAAAGTCGTATTAAAACATTTTGACATATTTTTGAGCGCCGTGTGTAATGTTCTATATTCTCAATGAAACATCAAACTTTTGATCTTGCTTGCTAGCGTCATTTATTGAACAACTGGCGTCAACCTGCAGTCCACACTTATCTGTTATGTGTGACTGCCATCTACCGGTCACACTTATCATTACACCATGTACCAAATGAAATAGCTTCGAGGTCGGTGATTACAACCAGATATAAAACGTATATCAGGCACATTGGGTTATTAGCCACACTGGAAGGATTTCAAGTGTGCCCTACAGTCCGAAAAATATTGTACAACTGAATTTTTACTTGCATACGTAGTTTTCTGGATTTGAACATACATCTATTTTTAGTTGGAAATCCATGCAACTATTTTTACTGTATGTGAGGCCCCTGGTGTCTTCTCCAATATAAATTGTGTCTCCTAATCAAACCCTCCTGTTTGATGTTTTAAGCCTCTCTTAATTGGACGGATCCATTTTCTCAATTGAAGAACTCGCACCTAATGTTGTGGCCTATATTTCAGATTGTTCAGTCGCATATCTCAATATTTGTCTGTCATGGTGGAATATGCTTGCCCTTGCTGCAGCAGACTAATTATGTTTCAGCTGGCGTGATGCATGTACCCTGCTTTGATTTACTCGCCATACTGCACACGTAGCTTCGCTCATCAACGATGCGCGTTACACATACACTAGCCCCAAAACCCCCGGAGGGCAATTATCACAGAGTTCTACAGTATGAACCCGAGTTATTAATCTCTCCTCTGACTTTGCCATGACAATACAGCACTTTCCGCCGTTATTTACTGGACAAGTCCTGGACCGATGGCTTTTTACTGCAGACTATAATTGCTGACGCAAATAAGCCGACGTAAAGAAATCCTCCGCCGCACGCTATTGGCGAGTGTTGAGGGGCGATCAAGTCAATGACCATTGGAGTGCCACGGCAGCAATATCATAATGAAGCACATCCAGGGAGATGGTCGGTTAGAGCAGTGTTTTTCAACCTTTTTGGAGCCAAGGCACATGTTTTGCGTTGAAAAAATCTGGAGGCACACCTCCAGCAGAAATCATTAAAAAACGAAACTCAGTTGACAGTAAAAAATTGTTGTCGCAATTGTTGTATATGACTTTAAACCATAATCAACCATGCATCAATGTAGCTCTTGTCTCAAAGTAGGTGTACTGTCACAACCTGTCACATCACGCCGTGACTTTTTTTTGAGTTTTTGGCAGTTTTCCTGTGTTTAGTCTTTTAGTTCTTGTCTTGTGCTCCTATTTTGGGTGCTTTTTCTCTTTTTTTTGGTATTTTTCTGGAGCAGTTTCATGTCTTCCTTTGAGCGATATTTCCCGTGTCTACTTTGTTTTAGCAATCAAGAATATTTCAGTTGTTTTTATCCTCTTTGTGGGGACATTGTTGATTGTCATTGTGGACGCCGTATTTGCTCCACAGTAAGTCTTTGCTGTTGTCCAGCATTCTGTTTTTGTTTACTTTGTAGCCAGTTCACTTTTAGTTTTGTTCTGCAGAGCCTTCCCAAAGCTTCAATGCCTTTTCTTAGGGGCACTCACCTTTTGTTTATTTTTGGTTAAAGCATTTGACACCTTTTTTACCTGCACCCTGCCTCCTGCTGCCACCTACTAATATGAAATATTATTACACGGTTACTCTGCCGAGCTCTAGACAGCACCGACACTCAACAACAACACATGATTTGCAGACTATAATAACTGGTTTGCAAAAAATATTTTTAATCCAAATAGACGAAATTAGATCATCTCCCACGGCACACCAGACTGTATCTCACGTTGAACACACAAGAAAGAATGTGGTTTCTGTATATTGAGTCCCTCTTTCTTAAGAGGGACTTTAAATTTGAAGCATGTCTGCACAATTTAATTATATTGCACAATGTTTGTTTGAGAGGGGTTATCACAAAAAGTTTGGATTAATAAAAATCAACCTACAATTTATTGGCGGACTGGCAGGTCAGACAAACAAACAGGAAGTGTGATGTCCCGGTCGTCTGTGAGCCATCAATACTAAGCTGTCATATCTGGTTCTAGAATACTAGATATGTGCATGTGTGCGCATTCATGTGCAGAGTGTTCAGCCAATAGAGGAAGTCCACAGAAAGGCCATCTGTCACGGTCACACCTCGCTGTCTTTTTCCGAACCCCTGTTGTTGACCCTCCCAGAGCCTCTTCCTAAACCAACCTGACTCACCACTGCCTGGACGATACAAAGCAATGGACATTCTGCTAATATTGGCTCTGGTTGTTGACAGTAGTATTGTTTTTGAATGGGCCTGGGCCGATAACAAATTTCACTCGACAATATATTGACCTACTATTGCCATTATATTTCTGAGACCAAATCACCCACTGATGTAACGATAATATATAATAATAATGCATATCCTTTCAAATGCAATAAACTTGTATTTCTCATATTTACACATTTAATTGTAATGTAAACTGTTAAATCTCCAAGTCAAACAAACAAATAATAACAATAACATATACTTTGTCATAGTGTTGTCCCGATACCAATATTTTGCTACAGGTACTAAAATTATTTCGATACTTTTTGGTACTATTCTAAATAAAGGGAACCACAACAAAATTGCATTATTGGTTTTATTTTAACAAAAAATCTTAGGGTACATTAAACATATGTTTCTTATTGCAAGTTTGTCCTTAAATAAAATTGTGAGCATACTAGACAACTTGTCTTTTAGTAGTAAGTAAGCGAAAACAGGCTCCTAATTAGTTTGCTGACACATGCAGTAACATATTGTGTCATTTATCATTCTATTATTTTGTCAAAATTATTAAGGACAAGTGGCAGAAAATGAATTCATCTACTTGTTCATATACTGTTAATATCTGCTGAATTTCTCTTTTAACATGTTCAGTCTACACTTCTGTTAAAATGTAATAATCACTTATTCTTCTGTTTGGATGCTTTACATTAGTTTTGGATGATACCACAAATGTAGGTATAAATCCGATACCAAGTAGTTACAGGAACATACATTGGTCATTTAAAGTCCAGGGACATATTTACTGAGTTTATAAACATAATATACATTTAAAAAAAATGAAAGATGTTGTAATGCCAAAAAATATCGACGTAGTCATAGTAGCATCGCTCCTGGACTTGGTATCATTACAGTGGAAGTAGATGCACCAATGGCATTTGTTTACATTTTGACGCCGGTGAGCTATGGTGTGTAGTGAAGCATGTTTAGCTATTCCTCGTCCTGCAGGGATGATACTTGTAAGAAACTTACTTTATTTGTCGCCATGGAGGCGAGGATTAGTGATTTAGAAGTAGCTAAAACACTGCCGACTGCGGCTGGACTTTAGCCGCTAGCTAGCTAGCCATGTCTTAAAGCACCTCTTCCTGTGAGCATTTCAGTGTTATAACTTCACCTTTATCTTTAGTTTTTAAGCCGAAATGCGTCCGTTCTCTCTTTTCTGTCTACACACTGTCTGCTTGTAAGTACTCCGTGATTGTGCGCTGCCAAACATGCTCCTCTGCTCGTAAACCAACAATGACATGAAGTGACGACGACGGGGGGGAGGTGGGGGACCGGTACTTTTCAGAGACGGTATAGTACCGAAAATGATTAATTAGTATTGCGGTACTATACTAATACAACCCTACTTTGTCTGTTAGCAAATGTTTGCAATCAAATGTGTTAAGGAGGGGCTGGGGACCCTCAAATATACACAAGCAAAACAATAAATAAAATGGCTAAATAAAGTATTGACAAACAAAGTCGCACTTCAATATTGAACATGTAGGCAGATGTAGAGTTGTACATTACTTAACTGACAATCAAGTTAGGACCTTTTTAAACAAAAGTGCAAAGTAACAATATGAACACTGCAGTATAAGCAGATATATTAACAGGTCATATGCAAAAAAACGTATGTCTGGCAGATTCCGATTGAGGAACACTGACATGACAACATGACAAATGTCTGTCAAACATTTGCAGCGTTTTTGGAAATGCTATTTTTATTACAGTAATGTCTTCGGTGATGTATTTGACCACACTACTTTGCACTGTCTTGTTTGCGCTCACCTGTATAGAACCTTTATTTAACCAGATAAGAAAACCCATTGAGATCAAGATCTCTTTCACAAGGGTGACCTGGCCAAGAGGTCAACAGCACATGTCACAGAGCAGTTTCAAAAATAATACATTAAGACATACATTTTAAAATACATAAGAGAACCGTAAAACAACAGAGATTTACATCTTTAAAAACACAGGCACTGTGCAAACGTCTCTCGCTGTTTGTCCCTCAGGACAGAACGGAAGGCTCCAAATGAAAGTAGTTCTGTAAGTTTCAGTTTCGTCTGCAATGCATTCCATGCCATAGGGGCAGCAATGCCAAAAGCGCCTTTGCCAAATTCAGTCCATACATGAGGAACAGTTAAAACATACAAATTGTTAGAACGTAATGCGTAAGAGCTGCTTTTTCTTTGTAACAGAGTACACAAGTATGGAGGTATTAAACCTAAAAGAGCCTTATAAATGATAGTCAGCCAATGTGTGTATCTGCGTGCACTCAACGAAGATAAGTCTGACTTCATATACAATTGACAATGGTGGGTGAGACTACGACAGCCAGTAACAAATCTTAGTGCTGAATGAAAAACAGTGTCCAAGGACTGGAGGCATTTAGATGAAGCACTAAAATACAGCACGTCTCCATAATCAATTACAGGCAAGATAGTTGCTGTCACCAATTTCTTTCTGACTTTAAGAGAGAAGCCGTTTTTATTTCTAAAAAAGAAACCAAGCTTTACCCTAAGCTTAGAGACCAAGTTGTTAATATGGGCTTTAAATGAAAGCTCCTGATCAAGAGTAAAACCTAAGTACTTGTAATTTAAGACCTGCTCTATAGGGTTTCCATTTGATGTTACAATATTTGGAATATTTTCCAGTAGCACCCTTGAATGAGAGAAAACCATTACCTTGCTTTTATCTGTATTTAAAACCAATTTAAGATCAAATAAGCGAGCCTGGATGACATCAAAAGCAGCTTGTAAAAACTCAAAAGCCTGAATGATGGAGGTTGAACAGCAATAAATAATGGTGTCGTCTGCATAAAAATGGTACATTGCATTTGACAAATTATTACAAAGATTATTTTTGTAGATAGAAAATAAAATGGGCCCCAGCACTCACCTCGCACATCAAACACGGAGTGAGTGTGGACTGTGGAGTGGTTGTGTTTCAACTGGTCGTGCAGTGCTGTCGTATTCGAGCACATTCAGCAAACTGGCTCCTCGGTGTTGATAGGCTCGTCTTGTTCCAAAGTTTTGAACTGAAATATTTCCACACTGGTGCGATGGCATTTGGATTTGGGACCATTTAGTCCATTTTTGCTAACTCGTTGCACTGTGTGATGCCAGCGAAGGCTCCATAGCCCGCGGCCCTGCCTTGCTGCACATAATCAAAGACACTTAAAGGGGAACTGCACTTTTTGGGGGGAATTTTGGCTATCGTTCACAATTATTATGAGCGACATTACGATGGATGTTGTTGTTTTTTTTTTTTGCATTTTAAATAAATTGTTATGATCCGTTGCCCGGATCATAGTTTGTTTGTTTATTTAGGTTGTGATTCACTTGTGGTTTCAGTTCTGTTTTCAACACCCTTGAGTTTGTGTGTTTTGGTTGTCATGGATACTGATTGTTTTCACTTACCTCTGATTAGTGTTCTGCACGCTCACCTGCTGCCGGGCACTAATCAGAGAGCCTCAGTCTTCCTCGTCTCTGGCGGGCCTTCCCACGGCACCGCCTCCATCTTCCTCGTCTCCGGCGGGCCTTCCCACGACGCCGCCTCCGTCTTCCTCGTCTCCGGCGGGCCGTCCCACGGTGCCACCCTCATCTCCAGTGTCATCGCCACCGCGACCTCCGGCTGGCCTGCCACACGGGTGGCCATCAGGTGCCCGCAAGCGGCTCTCGCAGTGGACCTATTCGTGGACTTAGGCTTAGAAGTCTCTGGCTGCTGAAGTTCTAGCGTCAATCGCGTCCACCTTCTCGACAGCCACGGATGTGGCCATTCTGTGGCCGCCATTCTGTGGCCGCCTGCTGCAGCGGCGTTCCACTCACCGCCACCACCTGACTCGTCCCCGGTGGATTCGGGGACACTTGGCCCGGCGACCGACCTCCAAGTCCCCCTTCCCTCCTTCCGTGACTTTGGACAGGTTGGGATTCACTTGTGGTTTCAGTTCTGTTTTCAGCACCCTTGAGTTTGTGTGTTTTGTTTGTCATGGGTGCTGATTGTTTTCACCTGCCCCTGATTAGTGTTCGGCACGCTCACCTGCTGCCGGGCACTAATCAGAGAGCTATTTAGTCTTGCCTTTTCACCTCACTCCTCCTGGTGCTTTTGTTTGCTCTCATGCAAGTGTTACGTGTATTCCTTGTGTTTCTTGCGCTAAGTTCCACCTTAGTTTCCCTGTGTATCTATCCCGTTAGCTTCCAGTGCTATATGCACGCTTATTTTTTGTTTTCTTGTGTTTGTTTGTTCCAGCCTGATTTATTGGAATAAATAATTATTTTTACCTGCAAGCTGCTTCCTGTCATTCCACCCCTTCCTGGAAAGTCTGCTTACAAAGCCCAAAAAAACCATCCAAACACCTCCACACGTAGAAAGCTGGAGCGTGAAAACAATGCCTACATTAAACCGGTCTCTGCTGGAAAAGAGGTTGGGGAACTCTGGTTTAAACCTTTCAGTTCATATTTTTCTTGTTATCTGGTGGAGGATGACGCTATGAAAATGAGTGACATGAGTAACGTTTAATAATTTTTTTTGCCCGCATCGTATGCAATTTTTCCATTGTATTTGAATGGTGACTCACTGACTTAGTTACCTAAATCGTTTTTTTATTGGCAGTTAAAGCCTGATTCTTTTAACTGCAATATTCGGTCTGTTTTTATTTACGGCTGAAATGTGCAGTACTATATGTTCAGCATCTAAGCGACATACAGTAGGCAGAATAGGTGTGAGGGGGATGATGCATTCACATGCAGAAAACTCTGTCTACTGCCTTTCACTAAGCTGCATCTCATATTCCTCAATACCATCAATCCTAGCACAACCATCTCTAGGGATGGCTACTTTTCACATTTGAACCCGTACGGTACCAATGTCCAGTACTTTCTGGGAAGCAATACCAGTACTCAACGGTACCAATATTTGATACATTTTTGTTTGTTGATAAATATTAACTGTTTTTGATACTAAAATAGCTGATTATAATAACTGCTGTCCAGCTGTTACATCGTGTTTTATCATAACATTTCTGAGTCTCATTTTCTAGAATAACATAACGTTGCAATTACAGTGGCAAGTCCAAGACGTTGGATGGCAGTAGTGTCTAGTTTATAATGTTTTGGCTAGTCAGTTCAGTCTTTACTAAATGTAGTCTTTTGTTGCGCCCTAAATAAGTGTATTGTAATTATTATGCAGCACCTGTTTGATTATAACGTGCATCATAGTTGTAGTTTTTATTAACACATTTGGAGGTGTTGAAATCGCCATGTAAAATGGCTAATGCTAATCAGTAGCATGTCAATTGCAAATCCAATGCATATTAGCATCAAGCCAGCGCATTTTTGGAAAAGTGGAGCATTACTTTTACTTTATTGGCATTGAAATTTCCAACATGCAATACTCATGGCTTTACGTAATCTGCTCTCAGTCCTGCTGGAGTGATCGCCAAGTGCCGAAGTGCAAAGAGCCGGGAATCGGGCGTGACGTCGCATGCAACCCAGGTACTGAAACATGGCAGCGTTGTTTTTTTTACGTGAATCGGTGCCCAGTCGGACCAACAGGATTTGGTCGGTGCCAAAAGAGTACTGGATTCTGTACCCATTCCTAGCCATGTTTTTTGTCGTACAACCTTAGGATTTGCAAGGTTAACCGAAATGTAATGAATAAACATTCAAACATGTATTTCTCAGGAACTTAATTAGGGATAGGTATAGTTTACATTTCAACCAATGTCATATCCCTACTTTTGGATCTGCTCGCGCTCAAACAGTAAATACAAAATAGAAAACATCCAAATGTTGATTACAATTTTGTTTTTTGTGACATGCAAGTTGAACATCATAGTCATTTATATATTTCAAGCATATCATTGAAATGCTAACTAAGTAGCAAATAAATTGATATTAAATAAAATCCACTACAAAATATTATGATTATCACAGCAACACACACACACAACACAATGTGCAAAAAGCCATGTGCATGTGTAATGCCATTGTATAGAATTCCAGGGTTTGTGAATGCACCTCACTCAGCCTTGGTGCATAATGAGGAAGTGTTTTGTCACTGTTGTGACAAGCGCTACAGCGAACGTTGTGCTGTAGGGTTGGTCGATATGGCCTAAAATCTATATTGCGATATAGATTGCAGCCTCCTGCAAGAACTCTATATCACAATATATTATTTAGCATATAAACCATTTCAAAACAGGTTACAAAGGCTCTTAATATAGCTGCTAATACTGTTTTCCCCTCAAGTCCTCCTGTGTCAGTTTGTAAACATTAAAAAAAACAAAAATTATTTTGAAAAAATAAAAATGACAATCACTCTAGTTTTGATCATATAGTGATACTGCCCTTGGCATTGACACCACCGATTTATGGATAGATCCACCCTCCTCTTACATGTTGTGTACTGACTGCAACAATGCTAATATGCGATTATTCGTTGTTATATTATCCTCTCTATAAACTCTTATTAATTTACCATATTTTCCAAACTATAAGCGGTTCCTTTTTTCCAACGCTTTGAACCATGCGCCTTACAAAACGGTGTGGCTACTTTATGGATTGTTTTTTTGTAAACGGCAATTTATTTTTTGCATTCAACAAATATTATTTTGTATTCAACAAATAGTTTTCATATAACACCGACAGAGAAAGGTGTTTTTTCCTCACACCTTTCTCTGAGTTCGCTCACTGCAGGTGCTGCGGGTTGAAAATGTACTTCCCGTATGTATGTAAATAAACATTTACAAAATCTTTCATACCGGTATATACTGTATCTGTGGCTTATAGTCCGTTGTGGCTAATACATGTTGTGGGAGGGGGTGTAGTCAGCGCTGCTTGCAGGAGGAAAAGTCACGGCCGCTGTCCATGGTACTTAGGGCGAGCACCATCGGGCAGGGGCAGGGCATGTGCTGACGGCGAGACACAGCTGGCAGGTGATTAGATTTCACAGGTGGTACGTGTTAATCTAATCATCTGTTGTCTTTAACAGTGAGCGGCCAGGAGCAGAGGGAGGAGGAGGACTGGTGAGACTGAAAAGTCTGGATAAACGTAACAATTGAAAACTGGAAAACATTAAACCTTTTTTTAACCCTGCACAACTGGCTTCCAGAGTGTATATCCGTGAGTCTGCGAGTATGCGAAGCTTACATATGTAAACATGTTTATCTCTTTAAAAAATTTGGTGGGTGCGGCTTTAATACCGGAAAACACGGTACTTGTTAATCTTGCGTTCATATCTGCTTACGTTCTACTGTAACGGGGTTCCATCTACACTTCTTAAACTCTACTAAGCACTTATGACTTCTTGGTGTTGTTTCAAGCTATCTTACCGGTTAGTTTAGCTATTAGCATGCATGCCTCTGGCTTGCTCTAAGAATGTAACATGTTTAGCCTAGTCCTCCAGTGATAATGGTACATGATCAGAATCATAATGGAACTAAAGATACTAAGAAATGCAGTTTATTTGCTGTAACGGAGGTGATAATTACTATCTTAGAGGAGTGCCTCCACACGGTGTATGGATACACATAATCAGCTGCTAACTAGGGGGAGTAAAAATAAATAATGTCAGCCAAACCGAATCGGCAGTTGTGATCAGCATTAAAAGGCATAAATCAGCACTAGTGATCACATACACTATATTGCCAAAAGTATTTGGCCACCCATCCAAATGATCAGAATAAGGTGTCCTAATCACACCACAGGTGTATAAAATCAAGCACTTAGGCATGAAGACTGTTTCTACAAACATTTGTGAAAGAATGGGCCGTTCTCAGTGATTTCCAGCGTGGAACTGTCATAGGATGCCACCTGTGCAACAACTCCAGTCGTGAAATTTCCTCGCTCCTAAATATTCCAAAGTCAACTGTCGGCTTTATTATAAGAAAATTAAAGAGTTTGGGAACAACAGCAACTCAGCCACAAAGTGGTAGGCCACGTAAACTGACAGGAAGGGGGTCAGCGGATGCTGAAGCGCATAGTGCAAAAAGGCCGCCGACTTTCTGCACAGTCAGTTACTACAGAGCTCCAAACTTCATGTGACCTTCAAATTAGCCCACGTACAGTACGCAGAGAGCTTCATATTATGGGTTTCCATGGCCGAGCAGCTGTATCTAAGCCATACATCACCAAGTTCAATGCAAAGCGTGGGATGCAGTGGTGTAAAGCACTTTGCCACTGGACTTTACAGCAGTGGAGACGCCTTCTCTGGAGTGATGAGTCATGCTTTTCCATCTGGCAATCTGATGGACGAGTCTGGGTTTGGAGGTTGCCAGGAGAGCGGTACATTTCGGACTACATTGTGCCGATTGTGAAATTTGGTGGAGGAGGAATTATGGTGTGGGGTTGTTTTTCAGGAGTTGGGCTTGGCCCCTTAATTCCAGTCAAAAGAGATTTAAATGCTCCAGGATACCAAAACATGTTGGACAATTCCACGCTTCCAACCTTGTGGGAACATTTTGGAGCGGGCCCCTTTCTCTTCCAACATGACTGTTTAGTTTAGTTCATTAAGGATCCCCATTAGTCTACACTGCAGTGGAGACTATTCTTCCTGGGGTCCAGACAAAAAACATCACACAATCACAAAACAAAAGATTGAAATGCAGTACAACATGATCAAATAATAAAATGTTGTAATACAAAAATAGCAACAACAAAGAACCAAAAAAGTAATAATAACTTTGCGTTTACATAATAATGTTCATACCAAAGATAAAAAGAGCAATATAAAAATATATATATATATATTTTTGCAAAAATAAAACAAAGAACCAATGGCCTAAAATATACACATTAGTGTACCAAAGACAAACAATAAGTGACGAAAAAGTACCATCCATCCATTTTCTACTGCTTGTCCCACAATCAATAAAATAGTCAATAGTCAATATAAACAGTCATGACATTAGGTACAATCTAGAATAATCTCTTTCCGCAATACTTCTCCTGTTAGTCTATTCTTAAAACCCACTATGCTGGTGATTGATACCAGATATTGTGGAAGTTGATTCCAGTAAGTGATTGCCCTATACATTACAGTCTTTTTCAAAACATCAGTTTTGGGTTTAAGACGGGTGAAAGCACCTCTTAGGGCTAGCCTGGTACTATAGTTGTGACTGTCATTAGCAAGCAACAGCTGAGAATACAGATATGAAGGTTTATGGTAAGTGCAGTGCACAAAGCAAGGTCCATAAAGACATGTATGACAGAGTCTGGTGTGGATTAACTTGACTGGCCTGCACAGAGTCCTGACCTGAACCCGATAGAACACCTTTGGGATGAATTAGAACGGAGACTGAGAGCCAGGCCTTCTCGACCAACATCAGTGTGTGACCTGAAAATTCCTATAAACACACTCCGCAACCTTGTGGACAGCCTTCCCAGAAGAGTTGAAGCTGTAATAGCTGCAAAAGGTGGACCGACATCATATTGAACCCTATGGGTTAGGAATGGGATGGCACTTTAAGTTCATATGTGAGTCAAGGCAGGTGCCCAAATACTTTTGGCAATATAGTGTGCTTTTAAGTGGTTGATCAATCCGCACAGCCCTAGTTTGTGGCATTTTTGTCAGAAAAATAATAGCACAGGCAACACGTCAACAACAACATCGAAGGTGCCTAACACTATAAAATGTAGAAATGTTATGATGACCCATAATATATCGAAATGTCACCCATATCGCAATAAAGGGATTCAGTCTCGCGTGAGTGTGGGCATGGAAGACAAGGTGATGGGGCCCAAGCCTGGCGCAGTAGAAGTCGCCCAGTGGTATATATGCCGTTATTGTCCTTGTCACAACAACTCCACAACACAACCTTCCCCCATTCCACTCCGCACACGTGATATGCTTGGTTAAACAGGAAGACACACAATGTTTTCACACAGCAAACGTTCCACTCCGTCGTTGCCAATGCTCCCTTTAAGTGTGCGGTTTCTGTTGTCGACTGCATTCTGCGTCCCTTCAGGCACTCCAGAGCCGTCAGATGTCATCTAGAGAAATTATGGATTGGATGAGTGGATCGCGGCCGACGACCAAGGTCACGTATGGTTACGTACTGTGTATGCACCAACATCTGCTCCAGTTTACATCTTATTTATCTGTCTGCTCACTCAAACATCCAATGCTTATCCTAAGGAATATCTTGTGAATCAGTGAGGGGATTCCAAAAAAAAGTATTCGCTTTGCTGTGTTTTTTTGGGCTGAACAAGCACATCTCCACGTAGTGGCTCATCATGTGGCGAAGACATCCATGGCGTTACGTAATCGAGTTAGCGTAGATGCACACAGACGTGTGCAGCACAGTTTGTTGGATGTTGCAGTGAAGAGCAAACAGAAGGAAGAGAAGACGTTCCTCTTTCACGCCAAATGATGGGAAAAGACTGTCCCAAAGGAATGCCATCACCCGTAATGGCGGTGATGGTTGATGACATCACTAATTTGAGGTCATAGTAAAGGGTGCATGGCGCTGAAAGCGACACCGGGGAATTAAGGACGGATGCAATTTAAGTGCCTCTGACTTAAAAAGAGCAATCAATACTAGTTAAATTTCACACCTTAGCTTAAAACCCTGCAGGTTCACATGCTCTGATCTCTGCTGACTGCATGCATGCATTGACATATGTGTAGAAAAAGCACCATAAATAATAGGCCTGGGATGATAATACATTTTGTTGGACGATATGTTGTCCCACACATTATTGCTGATAAACAATATAATTGTCAGCATCATCTTCAGACCAATTAAGTAGAAGTATAATAATAATAATGCAAGTATTCCTTTTAAACACAATTAATTTATTTTCTTATTAGTTTTTTTTTTTTTGCCTTTGTAATTAGAAGGCCAATAACTATTAAATATCCTTAATAAGTAAACAAACACAATTAAAATGGACTCTCAATCCTTGTTAGCAAAATTGTAACTTTAATAAATATTGATCATCTTGAATTGTTTTTTTCCCCACAGCTGTAAAATCTGGGCCGGGTGGTTTATTTTATTTATTTTTGTTGTTGTTGCCATCGCTTGCCAACAAATTTGGCATACTGGCTCGTTTGTTCTTGTTGATCTCGCTTATTCGGTTTAAATACGAAATATTCCCACTCTGATGATATTGGGCTTGCAATCATATTTTTCCTCTTAGTTTTTGTTACCTTGCGAAAAGCGACTCTCGAGGGTCATCCGTGCATATTGTGTGTGTAAGCTAGCGGTCCCGCCTCTGCCTACAGCAGGGGTCACCAACGCGGTGCCCACGGGCACCAGGTCGCCCGTAAGGACCAGATGAGTCGCCCGCGGGCCTGTTCTAAAAAAAAAAAAATGAAATAAATTTTTTTTTTTATTAAATCAACATAGAAAAAACACAAGTTACACTTTCAATCAGTGCATCAACCCAAACAACCTCCCCCATGCACACTCATCCACACCCACTCACACAAAAGGGGTTATTTCTTTCTGCTACCAATATTCTGGTTCCCACAACATAGACAACACATCTGCAAGGGACACAGTCCCTGAAGCACACATGATTGTATAGGCTGCTGGTCCACTAACATTTTCATTAATTACTATTTTTTATGTAATTATTTTTATATTGTTTTACTTTCTTTTTTATCCAAGAAAATGTTTTTTATTTATTTATCTTATTTTATTTTATTTTTTTAAAAAGGGCCTTATCTTCAACAGACCAGGTTGTCAATGAAATTAGATTTGTTTAAAGGGTTTTTTAAACCAGGCCCAGTCCAGATAATTTCCAAGTCAGACTTAGCAACACACACCTTCATTCATGTACACAGAAAAAAATTATTAGGGAACACAACAGATTGCATATAATTTATAAACAAAATTACATTTTCAAAATAAGCATTTATGTACAGTCCAGATTATGTCCAGGTCACTCAAATTAGGGAACACAACAACAGATATCATATAATCTATAAACATAATTATACTTTCAAAATAAGCCTTTGAGGACTCTCATCTTTTTTTTTTAATGTTTTTTGGCATCATTATCGTTTTCAACCATGTAACTTTCTAAAGTTAGAAAATACTGAATAAATGTTTTAAAGAAAGTAATACTAAGTGAATATCTGTTTTTGGCCTTAAAAATAAACATTTTACCGAGTACTATAATTAAATTGACTAAATCATGATTGTCAATGAACTCTCCTAAAATAACAGAAACCACATTAAGCTTCATAAACAAACCAATCCTTAAACACATTTTTTCAACTTCCACCCAAAACAAAGACACAATATGACAATACCAAAACAAATGCAGGGTGGATTCAGGCTCCTGACAACAAAATCGGCAATCATCTGACTCTGTCATATTCCATAATTTTAACATTTTCCCTTTGGGTAAGAAGTTATAAATAATTTTAATTTGAAAATAACGATTTTGCACATCGATAGTGGTTTTATAGATTAGTTTGAATATGGCATCCCATGGCAACGGGCAGTCAAAAAAGTCCTCCCATTTTCCATTGTTAAGACTTGGCGTAAATGAGGACTCAGATGCAGAGGAGTGACAATTGACTCAGACCTTTATTTAAATAATTCCTTGCTATCTCTAGGACAGAGTGATTAAAGAAAGTGGCTACAAAATCTATCTAAGATATATTCAAGCACCTATAGGGTATTAGCATAGGACATAAGGCAATAAACAGAAAATCACTCCATAAGGAGGAACCGGCAATAGCCAAAAAGTTATATGAGTCGAATACACAAAAAAAACCCAACAATCTATAATGATCTACAAAAAGGAAATTATCTCATGCTAAAAGGTTGAGACGCTATAAACAGAAAGTATGTATAAAGTATTTGCGAGGCCTGAAAACTAAAAGCGCTCCAGAAGGAGGGGGAAAAAAAAGGAAGACAAGGCACTATGAAAATTGATACAAAAGACTTGACCAAAAACTTTAGCAAAAGAAAATCACTCTCTCAGAGGGAACAAAGGAATCAATAAACAAAGCGAGACAATACTTAACAAACTTGGTTGATGGCTGTGAACAAGGCTGTGGACAAGGCTGGAGGTACGTAGCGAGACGATATACTCTGGCAACAAGACAGGGGAAGACGAGGACTATATACACATGAGGGAGGGTGACACAGGTGGGCACAATCAGGCAATCAGGAGAGACATCAGACCAGTGACACAGGAGGAAGGGCAAGTGGCCTGAAACGAGAGGAGGATTAGAATTTTCAAAATAAAACAGGAAATGTGCCAGACAACCCCAAAACAGGACTTCCCTCACCACGGTGTGACAGTACCCCCCCCTCTATGGCCGACTCCGGACGGCCCAGACTGTTCGGGGTGATCTCTGTAGAAGTCCCTGATGAGAGTGGGGTCGACAATGTGGCGGGAAGGAACCCACTGTCTCTCTTCAGGTCCGTATCCTTCCCAATCCACCAGGAATTGTCTGCCCCGACCCCGGTTGCGCACTGCCAACAAGCGTTTAACCTTGTATACTGGTCCACCTTCAATTACTTCGGGTGGTGGAGGGGACGTGGTGGCTGGGACCATGGTGCTTTCTTTGGCTGGTTTGACCTGACTGACGTGGAAGGTGGGATGGACGCGGAGGGATCGAGGCAGACGAAGCCGAACCGCTGCAGGTCCGACGAGCTTGGTAATTGGGAATGGACCTACAAAGCGTGGTGCCAGTTTCCTAGATGTGACCTTGAGGTGTAAGTTCTTGGCTGAAAGCCAGACTCTCTGACCGGGTTCGTATGCAGGCGCAGGTCGTCTCTTGCGGTCTGCCGCTCTCTTCATCCGATCTTGTTGTCTAGACAATACTTGACGGGCGGCTGCCCAAATGCGGCGACAACGTCGGACCATGGCATGGGCGGAGGGAACCGACACTTCTGACTCATTCTCTGGGAAGAGAGGGGGCTGGTACCCTAAGGCACAATGAAAGGGAGAGAGGCCGGTGGCTGATGTAGGCAGCGAATTGTGCGCATACTCTACCCAGACCAGGTGTTTGCTCCATGTGGAGGGGTTCTGGCAGACCAAGCACCGGAGCCCGGTTTCCAGCTGCTGGTTAAGTCGTTCGGTCTGGCCGTTGGCTTCCGGATGATATCCTGATGTCAGGCTGGCCTTGGCTCCAATGAGTCGGCAGAACTCCCTCCAGAACCGTGATGCAAACTGAGGTCCCCGGTCTGTAACAATGTCTTTGGGAAATCCATGAACTCGGAATACATTAGTCATCATAGTCTCTGCCGTCTCCTTGGCGGATGGTAATTTAGGCATAGCGATGAATCTGACCATTTTGGAGAATCTGTCGACTACAGTGAGGACGGTGGTGTTACCTTGTGAGACCGGGAGGCCTGTAACGAAGTCCATCGAGATGTCTGACCACGGTCTGGAGGGGATGGGGAGCGGCTGAAGAAGTCCCATGCGAGACCTGGAAGACGTCTTGTTCCTGGCACAGACCGAACAGGCCTCTACATACTCTCGGACCTCTGTCTCCATGGCTGGCCACCAGAACCGCCGGGAGATCACAAACATGGTTCTTTTAACTCCCGGATGACACGAAAGCAGCGAGGTGTGAGCCCAATGAACCACCCGGGGACGCAGCTCAGTGGGGACAAACAATCGATTAACAGGACAACCCCTAGGTGGCGGGGCCACACCGTTAGCTTGCTTTACCACAGTTTCTATTGGCCAAGTTACCGCTCCTACCACACAGTTCAGTGGAAGAATGGTCTCAGGTTGCTTGGCCTCAGGCTCGGGGTCGAATAATCGTGACAAGGCGTCTGGCTTGACGTTGCGGGACCCCGGCCTGTAGGAGAGCGAGAAAGAAAAGCGATTAAAAAAAAGCGCCCACCTGGCCTGGCGAGAATTGAGTCTCTTAGCCTTCTTTATGTATTCTAAGTTCTTGTGATCTGTCCAGACAATGAATGGGTGTTCGGCCCCCTCGAGCCAATGCCTCCATTCCTCCAAGGCGAGCTTCACCGCCAGCAACTCCCGATTGCCGACATCATAGTTTCTTTCAGCTTTGGACAGCCGCCGCGACAGAAAGGCACAGGGATGCATCTTCCCGTCCTGCTGAGAGCGTTGAGACAGCACTGCTCCAACTCCTTCATTAGAAGCGTCCACCTCCACGACGAACTGGCGCTGTGGGTCCGGAATGGTGAGGATGGGCGCTGAGGTGAAGCGGTGCTTGAGCATCTGGAATGCCCTCTCTGCCTCTGGAGACCAGTGGAACCGCACCTGGGTGGAGGTAAGAGCATGGAGAGGAGCAGCTATTGCGCTGAAGTTTCTGACAAACCGCCTGTAAAAGTTAGCAAATCCCAAGAATTGCTGAACTTTCTTGCGGCTGTCAGGTGTCGGCCAATCGGCCACAGCGCTAACTTTAGCCGGATCCATCTGCACTCTTCCAGGGGCTACAATGAAGCCCAGGAAGGAAACAGTGTCGGCATGAAAAACACTCTTTTCAGCTTTAACATATAGATCATTGTCTAGGAGTCTCTTTAAAACCTGATTTACATGGTCTTGGTGAGTGTCACTGTCAGGTGAATAAATCAATATATCATCAAGATAAACATAGACAAAATGGTCCAGAAAGTCTCTTAGTACTTCGTTGATCATGGCTTGGAACACGGCCGGGGCATTGGTGAGACCAAAAGGCATGACCCTGTATTCATAGTGACCATTGGGTGTGTTGAATCCGGTCTTCCACTCGTCTCCCTCTCTTATTCGGACCAGATGGTAAGCGTTGCGTAGGTCCAGCTTGGTGAATATTTTAGCCTGTTGGAGTTGGTCGAAGACAGAAGACATGAGGGGAAGAGGGTAACGGTTCTTGATGGTAATGTCATTCAGGGGGCTGTAATCGATGCAGGGCCTTAACGACCCGTCTTTCTTCTTCACAAAGAAGAACCCTGCTCCTGCTGGCGATGATGACGGGCGAATCAGGCCGGATTCCAGTGATGCCGAGATGTAATCGTTCATAGCAGCTTTTTCTGGACCCGAGACGGAGTACAGACGCCCTTTGGGAATTGTGGCCCCGGGGAGTAGATCAATGGCACAGTCGTAGGAACGGTGGGGTGGCAGTGACAGGGCCTTTGTCTTGCTGAAGACTTGTCGTAGATGGTGATAACAGGGGGGGACAGAATTCAGGTCCGGAAATTCTGAGTCTGTGACAGGTTTAGCAGAAAAAAGATTAATTTCTTTGACACTTTCTTTCTGGATAGTAGAAAAATTACAGTTCTGGGTACATTCCCTTCCCCATTCACTGATCTTCCCTGTCTTCCAGTCCACACGAGGGTTATGCTGGTACAGCCATGGATACCCCAAGATCAACGGATGAGAAGGAGAATTAATCAAATATGGACAAATTTGTTCCTGATGGCCGTCAATGTTCATTTGGACAGGTTCACAGATGTGTGTGATGGTGAAAAGCTCCTTACCATTCAGAGACCTGGCCTTAATGGGTTTAACTAGTGGTTCTGACTTGAGTCCTAGTCTCCTAGCTAAACCCCAGTCCATCAGACTCTCATCTGCCCCAGAGTCTATTAACGCCTCAAGCGATGTGACTGTGTGATTTGTTAACGTGATCTTGGTATGAGTGCGTGGCCTCTGAGGAACAGCCGGAATGTGACTCACCGCCTGGGATCTCTTGGTTGGACATGAAACGACAAGATGGCCGCCCTCTCCACAGTAAAAACATCTCCCCTCCATCAGCCGCTTGCGTCGCTCCTCTGGCGTCAGTCGGGCTCTCCCCAGCTGCATGGGCTCCCCCTCCTGGTTGGTGCGTAAGTGAGGATGTAGCTCCAGGGGTGAGCGCCGAGTCGTCGACCGGTTAGGTGCTAAAGGATGGGTGGTTCTTTCTGCAGCTTCCGATCCTCCATCTCGCTGTCGTTTGAGCTGGGCCCGTCGATTGTCCGTCCTGATGGCAAGCTCGATGAGGGCATCTAGATTGTCGGGTAGGTCCAGAGGAACGAGGAGGTCCTGTATGTACGCACTGAGCCCTTTCAAAAAGACGTCGTAAAGAGCCGTGTCGTCCCACCCGCTTTCTGCTGCCAGCGTGCGGAAGCCAATGGCGTAGTCACACACGGGCCCGGTGCCCTGCTTTAAACTGCTTAGTTCTTGTGCCTTTTCTCTGTTAGAGGTCACCGGGTCAAAAGTCCTGGTTAGCGCAGCTTGAAAGTCTGTGAAGGAGTGGCAGAGTGAAGAGTTCCGCCCCCATTCGGCAGAAGCCCACGCCTTAGCTCTATCCGTAAGATGAGAAATCATGAAAGCAATCTTGGAACGTTCAGTGGGGAATGCATGGGGCATCAGTTCAAAATGAATAGCACAGTCTATCAAAAAGGTTTTGCACAAACCAGGAGCGCCAGCATATGGCGCCGGAGGGGCCAGCTCGCAGCCGGCTCCAGAAGGAGGTGAAGACACAGTGGGGGCAGCGGGTGGCGTGGGGGGATGGGTCGCCGGAATCGGTCGAGCAAGCTGCTCAAGTAGTCCTTGTAGCTGGGAGGAAAGGTGACCCATGTTTGCTGCCATCGCCGTCTGAAACGCCTCCTGTCGGGCGAGCCGTGATTCCTGGGTGTGCAGGATTTCCGTCAGTTGTTTTGCCTCTGCTGAGTCCATACTGGCCAGAGTATACTGTTAAGACTTGGCGTAAATGAGGACTCAGATGCAGAGGAGTGACAATTGACTCAGACCTTTATTTAAATAATTCCTTGCTATCTCTAGGACAGAGTGATTAAAGAAAGTGGCTACAAAATCTATCTAAGATATATTCAAGCACCTATAGGGTATTAGCATAGGACATAAGGCAATAAACAGAAAATCACTCCATAAGGAGGAACCGGCAATAGCCAAAAAGTTATATGAGTCGAATACACAAAAAAAACCCAACAATCTATAATGATCTACAAAAAGGAAATTATCTCATGCTAAAAGGTTGAGACGCTATAAACAGAAAGTATGTATAAAGTATTTGCGAGGCCTGAAAACTAAAAGCGCTCCAGAAGGAGGGGAAAAAAAAGGAAGACAAGGCACTATGAAAATTGATACAAAAGACTTGACCAAAAACTTTAGCAAAAGAAAATCACTCTCTCAGAGGGAACAAAGGAATCAATAAACAAAGCGAGACAATACTTAACAAACTTGGTTGATGGCTGTGAACAAGGCTGTGGACAAGGCTGGAGGTACGTAGCGAGACGATATACTCTGGCAACAAGACAGGGGAAGACGAGGACTATATACACATGAGGGAGGGTGACACAGGTGGGCACAATCAGGCAATCAGGAGAGACATCAGACCAGTGACACAGGAGGAAGGGCAAGTGGCCTGAAACGAGAGGAGGATTAGAATTTTCAAAATAAAACAGGAAATGTGCCAGACAACCCCAAAACAGGACTTCCCTCACCACGGTGTGACATCCATTTGTGTTGTATGAGGCAGCCTTCAAAGATTTCTTTATTAAATAAAAATTATATCTTTTTCTATTTATCTTAGTTCCTTTTTGCCAACTAGAACTTCTTATTAGAGGTTTACAAACTAATAATTTAGTAGTTCCATAATTAATTATTTGTTTCCATCTTTTCCCAATTACTCCAGTTAGTTGATAAAATGAAAAGCTTGAGCAAGCATCACCATACATAGCTCTAAATTCATCATACTTCATAATGTTACCATTCTCATTGATAATATCATTGACAAAAATGATTCCTCTTTCAAACATATTTTTCCAAAAGAAAGGCTTTCCATCTATTACAATATTAGAGTTCATCCATATTAACTGCTGCAAAATACCGTCTCTTTTATCTGGCACATAAAATTGAAAACACCACTATGAGTGGATTGTTTCCTTTATGTTTCCCAGCAGACTCTCTGGGACGGGATCACTTGTAAAAAAGGATACAATTTATTTTTGATACAGTACATGTTTTTTGTCCAACAGGACATTTGTGTACCACTCAATGTTTAAATACATCTTTGGAACAATTGATGCTTTTAAAGACAGACACATAGCTTCAAGGTTGAGAAGTTTCAGGCCCCCATATTCATACTCTTTGTACAAAACCTTTCTTTTAATCTTTTCTGGTTTACCGTTCCAGACAAAATCGAAGACCCTCCGCTCATAAATCTTAAAAACGTTTTGTGATGGAGCTGGTAATGACAAAAACAAATAAATAAATTGAGGAATAATCAACGAGTTGGCAATAGACATTTTACCATACAAAGTTAGGGATTTCCCTTTCCATAATTGCATAATTTTGTCCAGCTTTCTTAGTCGATTATCATAATTTACTGAGCCTAGATCTTCCAGATTTTCTGGGACAACAACACCAAGTATGTTAACTGGTCCATCTGTCCACAAAACAGGCACTTTGCATTCCATTCGAAAGGACGTTCCCTTTAGATTTCCGATCCTTAACATTTTACATGTATCATAATTAAGCTTAAGGCCAGATTGCTGTGAAAATATGTCCAAAAGATTAAGAAGGTTCCGCAAACAATGAGGAAAAATCTTATATTTGGGAATCAGCCTTTTCTGACATGAACTTCATCAAGAACAAACACAGAACACGCCTCACTGATGCACATCTGCAAGACTCACTCAGAGTTGCAGTGTCAAGTTACACACCAAAGTACAACACACTAGTTAACAGCATGCAATGCCAGGCTTCCCACTAACTGACAAAGAAACAGATAACAGATTTGGTGTCCAGTTCAAAGTGTGACATGATTTAAAAATTTGAGAGTTTACTTTTGTATTTTACATGAGTTATTATTTGTACAAACATGGTACAAAGTAATTCATGATTTGTTAAACAATGTTAGTGGCTAGCTAGTTAAAATGGGATATTGTGATTTCACAAGACTGTCTTATAAGTGATCATTTGAAAATGTTCAATTTGAAAAATGTGCACTTAGAGAAAATATAAAAATAAAGTGTTGCATATTGATATTTATCTGTTTCTATATATATTTATTGTGAGACATCATTAAGATGATCAGTGTTTCCACAAAGATAAATATCATTAATTATTAATAATAACAGAGTTAAAGGTAAATTGAGCAAATTGGCTACTTCTGGCAATTTATTTAAGTGTATATCTAACTGGTAGCCCTTCGCATTAATCAGTACCCAAGAAGTAGCCCTTGGTTTCAAAAAGGTTGGTGACCCCTGGCCTACAGAGACAAAGATTGTGGATGGCTGACAAGAAGGTTCACTCTAGGGCCACACCATTAATCGTCATCGAATCAACATCAAGGTTTTAAATAGTGCGATAAACCACCACAAGGTGCTGAGATTGTTTTCCATTCATATGCATATTATTATGCATATATATATATATATATATATATATATATATATATATATATATATATATATATATATATATATATATATATATATATATATATATATATATATATATATATATATATATATATTATACATGGTTGAGATCATTAAAATGATAATGATGATGACTCAGCTCTTCCACCGTTGGCTGCATAACCGTTTACATCATGTCACAAGCTTCCTGGTGTGTGTTTGTGTGCCAGAAGAATGAGACCAGTGGGACCTAATCTGGCGTGACACTCGCCCACGTCTTGTCCCCCACCTTCCACCCCCACTCGCCAACTCCATAGCATCTACATTCATGCAGCGTTCCTTTTGCGCACACACACACACACACACACGCACACACACACACACACACACACACACACACACACACACACACACACACACACACACACACACACACACACACACACACACACACACACACACACACACACACACACACAAACAAACAAAGTGAATGTGCAAATAAAAAAGAGCAAAGGGGGACAAAAACAAATTGCAATGTAAAAAGGAGGCAGGGAGTTTTTTTTAAAAAAAGGGGGGGATGTCATTGCTGAGAAACATACTTTCACATGAATTACTTCGTCTGTCATGAAGTAAATGATTTATTCTCGCTCTCATAGTGTAACACCAGCAAGCACACCAATCATAATAACAACAACAATCATCAGGGATTTAAAGTACCAGTCGAGTGGAAAAACAAGTTGCCTTTTTATTGATGCTATTATCATATATATCTGATGTATTATACCAAAATACTTTGTGCAAATAACTATTTATGATCAAAATAGTGTCAATTTCACTGAGATTTGTTAGCCATTTTGAGAGATAATGAGCAAACCAATCTCGGTGTAGCATTAGGAACCGCAGATCCCTTCCCCATCAACAACAATGCTAATCAAACTGACTTTGTGAGAGCCAACAACGATTACTTTGTGAAAAATTATGATCCAGGACCTTATATTTAGAGGACATGTAATACGTTTTAGAAGTCGAGTGTTAAACGAATGCAGCTTTGTTGAAACACTATAGCATCAACAGCTTTGCTAGGTGCTAAACATACAAACTAACCAGATACAGAGCTATTATTTCAACTTCAATGGCTTTAGTGGAAATTACAGAGGAAATTACCAGTGCAATTGATAGTAAAATATGTGCAACAGCAGTGTTTATGGATCTAACTGCCGGTAAAGCATTTGACACAATTTACCACAATATTTTAATAAACATTAGAACGATATGGCATCAGAGGGTTGGTCTTAAACTGGATTAGAAGTGACTTAACCAACAAGAAACAATACGTGAAGCGCTATATCCTGTAGTGTACCTCAGGGATCTGGTCCTGGGCATGACGTTAAAGTGCATCCGGCAGTGGAGGCTCCTCTATGGGGTCTTGGGGCACTAGGAGGTTAACTCCTTTGCTACTGTTACCCCAGGTGGCCCTTGGCAAAGGCCTAGTACCTGACTGCCCCCTAGCCAGGGACTCTCTGCTACTGCCCTAAACTGGTTCACGTCCTACCTCACCGATAGAACAGAGTTCGTCTCTCTGAGAGAGGCAAAGTCGGACACACTCTCTGTCACCTGTGGTGTCCCTCAAGGATCAGTCCTCGGCCCCACCCTTTTCACACTCTACATGCACCCCCTTGACCGTGTCATCAGCCAGCATGGAATATCATTCCACTGCTATGCCGATGACACTCAACTCTACCTAAAAACAAACCCAACCCCCTCTGCAGCCCTGCCATCATCCACACTTACCAACTGCCTGGAGGAGTTCAGGCGTGGATGAAGCACAATTTTCTTCAACTGAACAGCTCCAAAACCGAAGCCATTGTAGTCAGCACCTCACATCAGACTCAGTCATACACCATCACCAGCATCACCTTCTCCGGCCACGACATTCACCTCTCATCCTCAGTCACTAATCTGGGTGTTAGAATGGACCCTCACTTGACCTTTGAGGCTCAAATAAAACAACTGTGCAAGACCTCCTTCTACCACCTCAGGAACATTGCTAAACTCCGCCCCTCACTCACTCTCTCTGATGCCGAGAGGCTCGTCCACGCCTTTGTCTCCTCCAGGCTAGACTACTGCAACGCACTTCTTGTCGGGATCCCCAGCAAAAACATTCAGAAGCTGCAATACATACAAAATAGTGCTGCTAGGATCCTGATGAGAGTGCGGAAATATGACCATATCACACCGACTCTCAAATTCCTTCACTGGCTTCCTGTTCCACTCAGGATTGAATTCAAAGTCTCCCTACTAACCCACCAGTGCTTCCATGGAAATGCCCCCCTCTACCTCAAAGAACTATTCACCCCCAAATCCTCCACACGACACCTCCGTTACGGACAGGCTAACCTCCTCCAACCTCCGAGGACAAAGTTACGAACAATGGGAGACCGGAATTTCTGCTCCGCCGCTCCCAGTCTGTGGAACGCTCTCCCTGACCACCTGAGGGTACACAGACTGTGGATGCTTTTAAAAAAGGCTTAAAAACCCTTCTTTTTGGAAAGGCCTTTTTTTTAGATATATGCATACTAGTTTTAGCTATTTGGCTGTTCTAGTTTTTATTTGTATTTATTTTTTATTATCTTTTTATTTTGAGAGGTTGTAGCACTTTGAGGTTATTTGCTCAACGTAAAGTGCTTTTTACAAATAAAATATATTATTATTATTAGTATTATTATTAAGACGGTAGATTTAAGAACTACCACAATGGCTGCAATGGCGGAAGAAGGCTCCAGCAGAAAAGGGTCCCCAGTCGTCTTGGACTCCATGCCACTGGACCCTGACCCGATTCTGTCAAGGATCGTGTGGTGACTGTCTGTGCACCAGTCTCCCCACGTTTAAACGAAGTCACGCACAGGCATCCTCCATAAAGGGATACACCCTTACCAGGAGGATCGTCATACTCGTTACTGGGACCAAAATTGTTCAATCTTTATATAAATGACATTTGTAAAATTACAGAAGATTTAAAGTTAGTATTATTCGCGGATCATACAACAGTGTTGTGTTCAGGAGAGAACACACAGAAGCTAATACAAATAATAACAAAAGAAATTAACAAATTAAAACGATGGTTTGACAAAAACAGACTATCCTTAAACATCAGTAAAACTAAAATAATGCTATTGGGTAACAGTAGAAGGGAAAGTCCAACACAAATACAAATAGACGGAATAGAAAGTGAAAGAGTAAATAAAACTAAAATTCTAGGTATAATGATTGATGATAAAATGAACTGGGAATCTCATATAAAAAATATACAGCATAAGGTGGCAAGGAACACGTCAATAATAAAGCTAAACATGCACTGGACCAAAAATCCCTTCATATTCTCTACTGCTCGCTAGTGTTACCATATATGTGTTATTGTGCAGAAATATGGGGAAATAACTACAAAAGTACACTTTATTCATTAACCGTGATACAAAAAAGATCAGTTAGAATAATACATATTATCGGATATAGAGAACATACAAACCCTTTATGCGTTGAATCAGAAATACTGACATTTCACGACATAGTCAATTTGCAAACAGCTAAAATTATACACAAAGCAAATTATAACCTGCCACCCAAGAATGTCCAACAATTTTTCTCAACAAAAGAGGATAAATATCATCTTATAGTAAAAATGTAATTTAAAACATGTATGTACATGCACATACAACACTTAAGACCTTTAGTATATCAGTATGTGGAATTAAATGATGGAATGGACTAAGCAAAGAAATCAACAATGTAGTAATATGATGTGGCAAATGCAAGAAACACAGCGTTGTTTCTTTGAGGTCTTTATTGTAAGACTGCCAACATAAGAATACACAATAAAACACAATATGCACTTTTATAGTGTGCCCAAGAAGGTACATAAAACCACACCTATTCTGCTGAGTGTGAGCATGGTCCTAGTGCCCGCCACACAGCCCCCCCCCCCCCCCCCCCCAAACACCCAGACAGCAAGTTATGGGGAAAAAGAAAACCTGTCAGGGGCCTCACTCGCCTGCCGTAACGGCTACAATGTCCATCCCGCGAAGCGGGAGTGCCTTGTGGAGCAGAACAAACATCAGGGTCCGGGAGAGACGAAAGACATTCAACCCGAACAGATTTTGGGGGGCGACCTCGGCGGGGGACTTGGCCCGGCAGTATCTCTTCACCTGCAACACAATGCGCCGGTTTAAGTCTGTCCAGAGAAACGCATTCCCTGCGCCCACCCATATCCAGCACAAAGTTTTTAGGACCGTGTTCCAGCACCCTAAATGGGCCATCGTAAGGCGGTTGGAGGGGCGAACGGTGGGCGTCGTGACGTACGAAGACAAAACGGGCAGATTTCAGCTCCGATGGCACAAACGACTTAGGGAAACAGTGGTGAATCGGGCCGGGAGCCAAGGACCCCCTCGACAAAAAAGGAAACGGTCGCGGGGTACCACCCTCAGGTAAAAATTCCCCCGGAACGCGTAGTAGCTGACCGAACACCAATTCAGCGGGGGCCGCTGCAAGATCCTCTTTAGGGGCTGAGCGCAACCCCAGCATAACCCAAGGTAAACGGTCAATCCAATTGCTGTCAACGAGCGCCGCACGCAAAGCCGCCTTAAGCGACCGGTGAAAACGTTCACATAAGCCGTTAGCTTGGGGATGGTAGGCTGTAGTACGGTGCACCTGCACACCCAAGGACTGGGCCAACGCTGACCAAAGCTCCGACACAAACTGGGATCCCCTGTCCGAGGTGATATCAGACGGCGTGCCAAAACGCGCAACCCAGGCTGACAGAAACACGCGAGCAACGTCTACCGAGGCAGTGGAGGAAAGAGGAACTGCTTCCGGCCATCTGGTGGTACGATCTAACATCATTAGCAAATGTGTATAACCCTGCGACGGAGGGTTATACACATTTCTGTTTGTATGCTAGCTTCCACCCTAGGCTCTTCCTTAGCTTTGCCACCCGTGCTATCGGCTCCTGTTGTTCCTGCATGATTTACGCAAATAAATAATTTCCTACCTGCACGCCTCGTCTGGAGTTTTCCGTCTTCATCTTGGGAGAACGACCTCCGCATAAACATGCAACCAAGTCGTTACAATATATCCGGTATGACTGATCTGATAATATGGTTTCAACCAAATCCATGCAATAATTACTTTTTTAGTGCATGTAAACATAACAAGTGTGTGTATGGGATGGCGACGTTGGGTTTAGGGTGGGATGGGGGCCCTTTAGGAGTCTTGTGTATGGGGGCCCGGGATTGGTTCCAGCTGTATTTTAACTCTGCAACTGTTCATTGGCTTTCCCATGCTATTTTTCAAAGAACTTGAATTTCTATAGATGTCATTTTGTTCTTTGCAAGACTTCCCGAGGTCTAGAATGACACTTTTACGTGAGACAACAACATAACGACGGTAACATTTCTCTCAGTCGACAGAACTCGATAGCCTGTGAACTCCTCCCTGCCCTTGCCCCACTTCCTCTCTCGCAGCATCCCCCACGCCTCCGCCATCCATCCCTTCCAAATCCCCAAAGGAAGATCGTATAGTGCTTCTGTTTCAGCAAGGAATTTTCCAAACGGATAAGACGAATTAAGACTTTGGAGATCACTGCTGGTTTCCTGTTAGCCACTTCTACTCACCATTGTAGTGCTGTGGTCAACACATTAGAAAGGATACAGTTTCAGGAAAAACAACATTTGAGGCGCCACTAGCAGTATAGCTCTTCTATCTTGTTGCCATGGGTACCAATTTCCATGACGATGTTGACACAAATACATACATATAAAGTGGTCATAATTGCATGCTGTATTAACCTGGTCTTCCATGACCCACAATGTTATTTTTATACCTCATCAAGGCTCCAAGAAAACAGGTGCTTCTTATGCTCTTGGCTAAAACCTTTTAATGACTGACTGCATTATCGGATTTATGGTTTATTTGGTGAACACCATCAAGGTCATGGCGTTTGATGATTGTGTTGATGGTCGTAATTATTCATGAGGGGTTTCGGGATAAAATTCCTGTGAAGAAAGCAACAAGTTTTATGTGATTCCCAGTAATCTTTTTGACCCTTCATCAAGGACAACTATCGTTCCCGCTACTCAGCAGAAGGTGGGGCAACATTTACCCCCCATTTGAACAATGATAATGAATTCATGTATTTTCATCTCCATAAATATTGCCCCACCTTTGTTATGAATGAATGAATGAATGAATGAATGAATGAATTTATTTATTCCGGCAGACAGACATATATAGCAACACTTCATCACTCTTTGTAATTTGACAGACATGCAACGGCATCCACCGAAAAGGCATACGGGAAAAAGCAAGAATGCTTATCCATGTCCCACCCCTCATTTACAATCAATTTATATGTTGGTTATATATGTTGGTTATATAGTCCAAGTTTCAACAGCAGATTTGATGGATACATGACGATTTCAGAACAAGTATAACATATGATAATGGATGATAATGACAAGTCGGTATACATTGACCAATATGGATATATTTTGTTTGATTGACTGATTTATTTTATTGTTATTATTATTTTTTCCTTTTTTTTTGTTTTTTTTTGTTGGTTTCTTAGTCCATCATCCATCCATCCATCCATCCATCCATATTCTTCCTCTTATATGAAGTTGGGTCGCGGGGGCAGCAACCTAAGAAGGAAAGCCCAGACTTTCCTCTCCCCAGCCACTTTGTCTAGCTCTTCCCGGGGGATCCCGAGGCGTTCCCAGGCCAGCCGGGAGACATAGTCTTCCCAACGTGTCCTGGGTCTTCCCCGTGGCCTCCTACCGGTTGGACGTGCCCTAAACACCTCCCTAGGGAGGCGTTCGGGTGGCATCCTGACCAGATGCCCCAACCACCTCCTCCACATCATATCGATGTGGAGGAGCAGTGGCTTTACTTTGAGCTCCCCCCGGATGGCAGAGCTTTTCATCCTATCTCTAAAGGAGAGCCCCGCCACCAGGGGGAGGAAACTCATTTCGGCCGCTTGTACCCGTGATCTTGTCCTTTTGGTCACAACTCAAAGCTCATGATCATATGTGAGGATGGGAACGTAGATCGACCGGTAAATTGAGAGCTTTGCCTTCCGGCTCAGCTCCTTCTTCACCACAACGGATCGATACAGCGTCCGCATTACTGAAGACGCCGCGCCGATCCTCCTGTCGATCTCACGATCCACTTTTCCCTCACTCGTGAACACCTCCACTTGGGGCAGAGTCTCCTCCCCAACCCGGAGATGGCATTTCACCCTTTTCCGGGCGAGAACCATGGACTCGGACTCGGAGGTGCAGATTCTCATCCCAATCGCTTCACACTCGGCTGTGAACTGATCCAGTGAGAGCTGAAGCTCCTGGCCAGATGAAGCCATCAGGACCACATCATCTGCAAAAAGCAGAGACCTAATCCTGCAGCCACCAAACCGGATCCCATCAACGCTTTGACTGCGCCTGGAAATTCTGTCCATAAAAGTTTTGAACAGAATCGGTGACAAAGGGCAGCCTTGGCGGAGTCCAACCTTCACTGGAAACGTGTCCGACTTACTGCTGGCAATGCAAACCAAGCTCTGACACTGATCGTACAGGGAGCGGACCGCCATAATCAGACAGTCCGATACCCCATACTTTCTGAGCACTCTCCACAGTACTTCCCAAGGGACACGGTCGAATGCCTTTTCCAAGTCCACAAGGCACATGTAGACTGGTTGGGCAAACTCCAATGAACCCTCAAGGACCCTGCCGAGAGTATAGAGCTGGTCCACAGTTCCACGACCAGGACAAAAACCACACTGTTACTCTTGAATCCGAGGTTCAACTATCTGGCGTAGCCTCCTATCCAGTACACCTGAATAAACCTTACCGGGAAGGCTGAGGTCCACATGATGTCCAATTCATGTTTCTTCTTGTGTTATTTGGTGCAGATTCATGAACCAATTTTTCTATGTTGTCATTTATGTCCACGTCATGGCCCAGTTTAAGTCTCATTATAATCCATTTCAAGTTTTGAGGTTCGAGTGTCCAGATAATCCCGCACAGACCGAAAGTGGCCCCTGTAGAATGCACTGTAAATTTCCATATGAGGAAGTGAATCTTCTGCGGAACAATAATAAATGACATTCATTATTCCCCATCTTCCTCTTCATCCTCCATAGCTTTTGATCCAGCAGACTTTTTGAATTCCGCACGCAGTAAGGCCATTTCATCCTTGGTCTCCGCGATATCAGACCTCATTTTTCTGATTGCGGTCTGGATTTACCTGTTCCCAGCGAAGTCCGACCCCATCTTTCTCAGCCTGCAAGACATCAGGAAAAGACCACCGCCCAGGCAAATCATGCCCACCACCATGATGCGTAAATAATCACATCTTCCACGTCTTCCACGTCCAAAACCCCGAGACAAAGAACGCGCCATTTGTTCCAGCCGTACATCGTGTGGCCGGCCAGAAAGGTCCCATCAGGACAGATCAGCTCACCCGGGCTCACACGCCTGCTGGAAAACACATTGTCAATAGCATTGAGCGACCATGAGATTAGCTCCATCTTGCCTGGGTATCTTCCGTCTTCTGAAACGTTGTCTGGTGTGTTATGTCCCTTATTCCACAGTGAGTTCTTTTGCACCTGTGTCCCACAGTTGAGATAGTCCAGACAACTAGTCATGTTTTTGATAGTTTCCCAACAACACATTTTTTACCACAAGGTTGAACACTCTTAGGCTAGAAGACAATTAAATTTATCCGCTCACATTGTCCCACAGTTTCACCCCCGCTATAGATAACCTTTGAGCTTTGAATGTGGAATTTACCATGTTATGTTTGAATTTCAGGACACCCCTGAGTTCATGTGGACCATCTCTGAGTGAAAACAGACTCTTTGTATTTGCAGGTAGAGCCCTTTGTGAGGCCATAAACATAACTTGAAGGCTACTGTATTGGATTATATCATGTAGTTTAAGAAAATTACTCCTTATGAACAGATCATTGGCATGAGTTCTATATGGGGCATAATGTATAATTCTAATTGCCTTTTTCTGGAGCTTAAATAGCAGTTCAATAGTGTCCCTGTAGGTGTGCCCCCACTGTAAATGCAGCAATAAAAGAGCTAAATAAATCGTTCTTAGTGAATTTTGATTTAGTAATTTCTGCATTTTCCACAAAATGGAGACACCTTTAGCCAATTTAGACTGTACTGCTTTCCTGTGGTTTCCAAGTCAGTAGAGTGTCTATCTTAACCCCCAAGACCTTGTGTTCATTTACTCTATTTATAGACGCCCCGCTAACTTCTATGTGTATGTTTTTTTCCAGTCCCCTTCCCCCGAAGAGGATATAGTTTTTTTGAGAGATTTAGTGATAACTTATTTATTAAAAACCACAAATGAATTTTTGACAATTCACTTTTCACTGTGTTTACCAATTGAATATAAATATTTTCCAGAATTGAGGAT
The DNA here is from genome assembly GCF_033978785.1 of Entelurus aequoreus. NCBI lineage: Eukaryota > Metazoa > Chordata > Actinopteri > Syngnathiformes > Syngnathidae > Entelurus > Entelurus aequoreus. Next base: position 28,067,135 of record NC_084732.1, read on the forward strand.
GTTGGTGTCGTCTGCGAACAACACTCATTTTAGGACGTCACATACTTCGACTATATCACTGATATATAATGTGAAAAGTTTTGGTCCCAAGACTGACCCCTGAGGGACCCCACAAGTGATAACTCGGTCTGTTGATATGTTATTTCCCATCTGTACAAATCAGTGACGTGCAGTCAGGGGAGGCAGGTGAGGCCCCTGAAAAATAATTAAATTGTTATATGTATCCAGTGATTATACTATAAAGTTATTTTCCATTTAACTTCACCAGTTTTAGATTATTTTTATTCAAAATAGCTGAATTTTCACATTTGCCGTTGAAATACTGAGAAGAGACTTGCGGTGAGCATTTGAGCCTCACCATGGATTGCGCAATGACTCGGCTAACTGCTGGTCTGCTGTGCAGTGAGACCGTATTGCTATATGAATTATATTACACATTTCCATAGTTTAGTTAGCTGAGGTATATAATGTACAGTGTCAACAACTGTATGTGTGTAACATATTTTTTGTGCTGAGCAATCATAAAACGGCTGCGAAGACGCACTGTGTGAGGCTCGCAGTAATCCCGCCTCATGGTGGTAGAGGGCGCTAGTGATCCCATTCTTGCGACTACTCGGCTGCAGAATAAGTGATAAGTGACAACAAGCTAGCAGTACTCAGACTCGCCACACTGGGAGAAGTGCAAGCAGACACATGTCTCTCCAGCGGAAGCCAGGATTTTTTTCCCTTTTTTTCAAAACTTTATTTATAACAAACATGGCATTTTTATTAGAGTAAACCAGCGTTTGTGGGTGTGTTTTGTCAGATGCAAAAATATTGTTTAATTGCTTGCAATAACATTAAATCAAATGAATGTGTCTGCCAATATGGAGGGTTATATACTGTATCCAAGATGAAATACTTCTCTAAACTGGACTTTAAGACAAAATGAATGTGATCGTACAAAGTAGGTTTTCATAGAGGATAGCTATTGCTGCTTCAGATACACGTACAGAAAGGTAAGATACACTCACAATTCTTGATTTATTTTGTTAAAACCAAATGGGACCAAAAAGTATTTAATAACAATTTATCAAATACTTTGTGGACCCATTTATCATATCATAATATCATTATGATAATGTTTTTATGAAAGCAAATAAATCCCTTCTTTTTCTTGTTATTCTAATGTGCAACCTATTGATTAGAGCTACACATATGAATTTAAGTAAATAAAAGGGAAAAAAAACCTCCAAAAGTATCTTTGCCTCACCTGGTGTATAGTTCACCGCACGTCACTGGTACAAATTGCATTCTGTTCGAGAAATAACTCTTTATCCGTTTTAAAGAGGTCTTTCTAACTGTATGTCTGCAGTTTGTCAATGAGAATACTGTGGTTTAATGTGTCAAAGGCTTTTTTTAGGTCAATAAAAATGCCAATAGCATAGAGTTTGTTGTCTAGTGTCAGTTAAAGCCATTCCTGTGTAATGTTTTGTCCTAAAACCGTATTGGCTATCACACAACAATCTATGTTTATCAATTAATTTTTGTAATCTGGTCTGGAAAAGCCTCTCTAAGATCTTAGAGCATTGGGGTAGCAATGAAATCGGACGGTAATTTGAAAACAAATATTCATCACAGCATTTGTACAGAGGAAGCACTTTCGCCTTCTCCATTTTATCAGGAAAAACACCACTTGAAAATGATAAATTACAGACATATGTCAGTGCTGGCACTAGAGCCGTGAATATGTTTTTTAACAGTCTCATTGAAAACCATCTCCATCAGTGGAGGCTTTTGGTGAGAACTCTCTGAATAGAGAAGCCACTTCATGCTGTGACACTGGTGTCAGGAACATGTGCTCTGTCATGTTCCTTGAGTCAAAATAATTCCAGTGCACATGCAAGGGAGGAATGTTTCTGGTCAGTGACGGGCCCACCTGCACAAAATACTCATTACATTTCTCCAGAATCCGCTCATTTTCCTCCTTCACCCCGTTTATCTCGAAGTGAGTTGGAAATGACCTTGTCGTGGCTCTCCCAGCAACCTTGTTTAACATTTTCCACAGGCTCTTAGTACATTTCCGGTTATCCGTCAATAGTTTATCATAATAGTCCTTTTTCTGTTTTCTGATTAAATAAGTCACTTTATTTCTGTAGTATTTGTATTTGTCATATGTTTGCTCATTTCTGGCCTTTAAAAAGTTTTTATATAATTTATTAGTTTTCCTGCATGCATTGCTCAACACTTTTGTCATCCAAGGCTTTTTATCTTTGTTTTGTTTACTTCTGCATGAAGTAGTGATTACCGGACAGTGCATGTTGTGTGATTCAATTATTGTGTTAAGGAATATCTCATATGCGGAGTTGGTATCTGATTCACTGATTACACTATTCCATTTTTTGTTTATCATGTCACGTTCAAAGGCCATGATTCTCATTTCATAGAGCCATCTAATGGTTTTTGTTTCTGGTTTTTGAAGTGTGCAATATTCCAAACTACAGACGGCGAATACCGGAAGGTGATCTGATCAGTTACCATAAGACCGCTAGTTATTTCAGTGTCTAGTATGTTGGTAAAAATATTGTTAATTAGAGTGGCGCTCTGCTTTGTGATTCTACTAGGGCATGTGATAAAAGGTCGCAAGTCATAGGCATACATAGAGTTAACAAAGTCCTCATTCTGGTTGTTGTCATTGGGGTTCAACAGATCAATATTAAAGTCACCACATAGAAATACATTTCCTTGTTTCATTTCTGCGATTATTTCCCCCAGGCAATTTCCAAATATATCGATGTTTGAATTTGGAGCCCTGCAAACACAGCGAAACGGATGTTTTTTTTTTCCCTTTCAGCCCTGAGATTTGAATTGTTAAACACGCCATCACATAATCAACCACTCTAGACATATTTTCCAGAATCTTGAAATTAATGTTTACATCAATAAACAATGCAACTCCACCCCCAGATTTGTTGATTATATGTTTGCATCCAAAGTTGTAACCTTCAAGGTGGAAGTCCATACCTTTCTGCTCATTAATCCAGGTTTCCGACACTGCAATTATGTTGAAGGGCTTATCAAATGATAAAAGGTAGTCCTGTATTTGATCAAAGTTAGCATACAGGTTCCTGGCATTAAAATGATTTATTGAAAGATTTCCTTTGAGGTAAATGTTGTCGTTGAATTTACCTTCAGTGTAATATCCACAGTCGTTTACCTCGTTATAATAGAAATGATAATCCAGGTCAACTTCTTCATTTGGGTCTTCATTTGGGTCTTCAAATCCTTGATGCAGATCAGATGATATGCTTATTTTTCCATAGACAGCAATCAGGTTGTCCAATTCATTCTTATTTATTAGTGAACAATCAGGTTGAACTGAGTTCATTGAGCTGTCTTACTCCGTAGGTATTTAGTACGCAGGTGAAGAGCGTGTGAGTGGAACCTTTCATTAATATTCTGCCACACCTCTCACTTCAAACTAGGGCTGTGTGAAAAGATTATTTCTTGATTATTTGTTTGATTGTATTTTTATTTTTTTGGATTCAAAAGTTTTTTTGTGTAATGCTTCAACAAATTTTACAAATTAATTCCACTAAAATACACCAACATGTACACAACCCAAAACCAGTGAAGTTGGCACGTTGTGTAAATCGTAAATAAAAACAGAATACAATGATTTGCAAATCCTTGTCAACCTATATTCAATTGAATAGACTGCAAAGACAAGATACTTAACGTTCGAACTGGAAAACTTTGTTATTTTTTGCAAATATTAGCTCATTAGGAATGTGATGCCTGCAACATGTTTCGAAAAAGCTGGCAAATGTGGCAAAAAAGACTGAAAAAGTTGAGGTCATGACTGGGTATAAAAGCAGCTTCCAAGAATATCATCAAAAGGTTCAGAGAATCTGAAGAAATCACTGCACATAAGCAGCAAGGCTGAAAACCAAAATTGTATGCCCGTGATCTTCAATCCCTCAGGCGGTACTGCATCAAAAACCGACATCAGTGTGTAAAGGATATCACCACATGGGCTCAGGAACACTTCAGAAAACCACTGTCAGTATCTACAGTTTGTCGCTACATCTGTAAGTGCAAGTTAAAACTCTACTATGCAAAGCGAAAGCCATTTATCAACAACACCCAGAAACTCTGCCGGCTTCGCTGGGCCCGAGCTTATCTAAGATGGACTGATGTAAAGTGGAAAAGTGTTCTGTGGTCTGACGAGTCCACATTTCAAAAGCCAACATCTGTGATGGTATGGGGGTGTATTAGTGCCCAAGACATGGGTAACTTACACATCTGTGAAGGCACCATTAATGCTGAAAGGTTCATACAGGTTTTGGAGCAACATATGTTGCCATCCAAGCAACGTTATCATGGACGCTCCTGCTTATTTCAGCAAGACAATGCCAAGCCACATGTTACAACAGCATGGCTTCATAGTAAAAGAGTGCTGGTACTAGACTGGCCTGCCAGTAGTCCAGACCTGTCTCCCATTGAAAATGTGTGGCGCAATATGAAGCCTAAAATACCACAACAGAGACCCCCGGACAATTGAACAAGTTAAGCTGTACATCAAGCAAGAATGGGAAAGAATTCCACCTGAAAAGCTTCAAAAATTGGTCTCCTCAGTTCCCAAACGTTTACTGAGTGTTGTTAAAAGGAAAGGCCATGTAACACAGTGGTAAAAATGCCCCTGTGCCAACTTTTTTGCAATGTGTTGCTGCCAATAAATTCTAAGTTAATGATTATTTGCAAAACAAAAAAAAAGTTTCTCAGTTCAATAATTAAATATCTTGTCTTTGCAGTCTATTTAATTGAATATAAGTTAAAAAGGATGTGCAAATCATTGTATTCTGTTTTTATTTACGAATTACACAACGTGCCAACTTCACTGTTTTTGGATTTTGTAGAAACTTTAAATGCATGTTGTTTGGTTGGGGATACAAAAGAAAATTACTTAAAGAGCTGTTTGACTTCCTGCCCTTAATCCCTTTTTAAAGCGCTGGTGCATTACAGTGTGCTGCTGTGAAAAGTCATTTCTAATTTGCAGTTTACAGAGCAGCTCAGAAGTCTCGTTTTCTACGGTGGTATCTAAAGGTGTTACGGTCAGGTTTTTATGATGCCAATTCCGATCATCCATAAGTGAGACGAGTTGATACGTGTACTAACTGTAAATTGTATGACTATTTATGGTCAAAGCTATTGACTTATGGTCTTAAAAAAGGAAGCATAACATCACCACTTCGAAATGTTCCGTTCTTTTTCATTTGTGAAGGAAATAAACAGTCGCCTCTTCGTTTCAGCTGTTGAAAGGGCTCCTGTTTTAGACTGGTGGATGCGCGGTATGAAGTGTCCCCTCCGGCACTCACCCACTCAAGAGATCTGTTTTTTTAATCTCATAACCTAGGCGTGTTAATCCGATTTAACAGCCAGATGCAATCAGATTAATGTGTTTCCATGGGCTGCTTCTTTTGACCCTAATTTTTTGTGAAATCAGACTAATTTAGTGAATGTAAACGTAGTCAATGAAAGACATTGATTGGCATCTGGCAATCACACACTTTTCACAGAAACTGGCCAATAAAGATCAGTGGCCGATTGATTGGAACACCACAAGTGGCATTTTCTTGATGCATTGACGCAAAGTACGTGACGTCGATATATTTACGTCATCGATGACGTCAACTAATTGATTATTGTAACTAATTAATATATCCCAGCTGTTAGATGAATATTTTCCACATTAGCACAATGAAATGCATTATTTCTCTGTCACGTCTATGTGATCATGTTTTGTTTTAGTCATGTTCGGTTTTGTTTTTGGACTCTTCGTGCACTTTTGTTTGTTTTGTCACCATAGCAACCCATTAGTTTTCACCTGTCATGTCACGCACCTGTTTCATGTTTCGAGTCACGCACCTGTTTTCACTGATTGTGTCACTATTTAAGCCTGTCTGTTTCTGTTGTTCGTCCTGGTGACATTCTCTATCTTATCATACCATGCTACTTCTGACACCCCTGCTACCTCGTTTTGTCTTCATGTTACCATAGTTCCATGCCAAGTAAGTTTTTGTTTATTGTTCATAGTTTCTGCCTTTGTGCAAGTTTTGTTTCATTAGTCAAGTTTGTTCTCCGCCATTGTGCGCGCTTTTTGTTTGCTTCCATTTTTGTAGTCTGTTAGTGTTAAAATAAAAATATGTACTTACATTCACGTCTTGCCCGCGCCAACTTTCCTTTGCATTCCGGGAAAACAAACCCCAAGGACCACGTACTGACAGACCGAACATGACTAAAACAAAACATGATCACACAGACGTGACATTCTCATTCGTTCTGCTTGAGGAATGAAACACAATGAGTCCACCATGTTTGTATCACACGTAGCATACTCACTGGTTTCGATGGTGATAAGAGGTGCCAAGTTCAAGATGGAGAAAAATCAGACGTGTGTGCGTGTGTTTGTGTACTAGCGTATGAACACACACTTGGATTAATTTTCGGTTTAGTTGTACTAAAGCCCAAGCAACTTGGCTTGAGAGGGGTAGGAGAGTGGACACAAGCACATGAGCAGAGGGACTATCTTGAGAGAACGTGCCAGACTTTGTAGCGCTCAGTCTTCTCTCCAGCTCTGGTACTGCTAATATTTGTACTTACTCCATCTATAGAATTAAATCGTTAAACTTCAATTTTAGTTTCCTTGTTTAATTCAGACAATTGCGTCAATATATCATAGCTAAGGATGGATACCAATTCCAAGTACCTGGGGATTGATAATGGTGCCGTATAGTACCAGTTTTCGGTACTTTTGTGTATGTTCATGTTAGGGTTGTCCCGATACCAATAATTTAGTACCGGTACCAAAATGCATATCGATACTTTTTGATTATTTTCCACACTTTTACAAATAAAGTGAACAACGAAAAATGTCAATATTGGATTTATTTTAACAGATCATTTTACACTACATTAAAAACTCAAAGTCAAAGAACAATTTTACAGGGTTAAAATATATATTAAAGAATTTAAATGGCATCGACCCCGAAGGGAACGTCTTCCCTGTGCTCCTCGACTACTGTCTGCACCGGACCAAACAGTAAGACAGTTGTAACAACTACATTATTACCTGTCACTTTTTATAACTCTGAACGCTTATTGTTTAAATATTTACCTAGGTTTGAAGCAAAGGTGCTAATACTAATTGCCACATTTGGCGTGGCGTGTTTTAAAGCAGCTGTTGTGAGAGTAGCGTAAGTGTGTGTGTGTGCTCCTTTAAGAATGGCAGTATGTGGGGTGAGTGACATGAGTAAGTGAGTGGGCAAGTTAGGAGAGGTAGCGCTAACATGTGCAGGAGTGTTAATAGCATTGTGGATGTCCGGTTGTGCCCTGTGGAAATTATAAATAAAGTGACCAAGTAGTAACTAATCGGCGGCCTCATCATTCCGACCAAAGAGCAGAGCTTTACGGACCTGTTGTGAAATCCCCTCCTCTCCTCGACCACGGTCTGGGAGCCAGACATGCAGGAAAGGTGTAAAACAGTACTTGCAAGGCGGTGCCTCATTGTGTAAAGCGTCACCATTATTGTGAGTTTTGAAGCCCAAATACCTCCATATTGCGCTTCATGCACCCTCTTTATTAACCAGTAGAATTTTAGCTTTTTGCCTTTTTTTTTTGCTTCTCCGAGATGTTATTACTTGTATGCACTTTGTGTGTGCCTTTTGACACACTCAACATCATGCGCCTCAGCTTTGTAGTCACCGCCGCAAAGCGGCACTCAAATGAAAGAACGGTACTGGTACTTTTCAAAGGTGGTATAGTACCAATTTCAATTGATTAGTACCGCAATACTTTATTAGTATCGGTGAACTGTAAAACCCTAGTTCATGTGTTATTTTTTTCTTTAATAGTAATATAATGTTTTTATTTGACGTGTAACAATGACCTGAAATTAACTGTGTTGTGCAGTTTTTACATCTGAGTTTCATTGATAGTATTTGTTATATATAGTGTTGTCCCAATACCAATGTTTTAGTACCAGTACCGCTACCAACATGTATTTTGATACTTTTGTATACTTTTTTAAATAAGGGGCACCACAAAAAATGGCATTATTGGCTTTATTTTAACAACAAATCTTACGGTACATTAAACATATGTTTCTTATTGCAATTGAAAAACAATTTTGTCCCTAAATAAAATAGTAAACATACTAGACAACTTGTCTTTTAGTAGTAAGTAAGCAAACGAAGACTCCTAATTTGTCTGCTGACCTATGCAGGAACATATTGTGTCATTTATCATTCTATTTTGTCAAAATTATGAGGGACAAGCTGTAAAAAGGGATTATTACTTCACTTGTTTGTTTACTGTTAATCTCTGGTTACTTTCTCCTTTAACATATTGTATCTACACTTCAGTTAAAATGTAATAATCACTTATTCTTCTGTTGTTTGGATACTTTACATTAGTTTTGGATGATACCACAAATTTAGTATCGATCCGATACCAAGTCGTTACAGGATCATACATTGGTCATAGTCAAAGTCCTCATGTGTCCAGGTACATATTACCTGAGTTTATAGACATAATATGACTTTTTTTAAAAGGAAAGAATATTTAGTGACGATAAAAAATATCGATGTAATCATAGTAGCATCGACAAGATACGCTATTGTACTTGGCATCATTACAGTGGCTGTCAGGTGTAGATCCACCCATGGCATTTGTTTACATTCAGGTTGCTAGCTTGCTATTAGTGGTTAGCTATCGTATCCTCCTACGGTGTGTAGTGAAGAATGTTTAGATATTCCTTGTCCTGCAGGGATGATACTTGTAAGAAACATACTTTATTTGTTGCCACGGAGGCGAGGATTAGTGATTTAGAAGTAGCTAAAGAACTGCCGACTGCGAATGGACGTTCGCCGCTAGCTAGCTAGCCATGTCTTAAAGCACCTCTTCTTGAGGGCATTTCAGTGTTATAACTTCACTTTTATCGTTAGTTTTTAGACCAAAACGTGTCTGTTCTCTCTTCCCTGTGTCTGCTTGCAAGTACTCCATGATTGTGCGTTGTCGAACAGGCTTCTCTGCTCGCAAAACCAGCAATGTCATGACGTGACGACGCGCCGTCAAGCCCGGGAACCGGTACTTTTCAAACAGAGTCTAGTGCCGTTTTTGATTCATTAGTACCGCAATACTATACCAGTACCGGTATACCATACAACCCTAGTTATATAGTAGACTTTTTGTATGCATTTGCAATTCCAAGAAGTTAATTCACAGCACATACTAAAACGTTTGTAAAACTCTCTTGGGAGGTAGAATGGTCTCTGTGACAGGTATAGTAATTCTTTATCGGCCGTGCATACAGTCTGTATCAGCTGACAGACAGACCCCGCTCCGTCGGCTCTTCCTGACAGCTCTGCTCGGATGAAAGGGAAACGGCTCCAACTCAATGAGAGAGTCGGCAAAATATCTTTATGGAGCCATGTTTCTATGAAGTCCATCACGTTTGATTCCCTGCACTCAAAACAAACTTAGCTCCTCCATTTTTTTCTCGAGCAACCGGACACTGATTTGTAGCAGGCAGCGGCGGTGTTTCCTCTTGGCAGTCACAGTGCCATATTCCTCCTCTTCTTCCTCCTCTGCGCCGTTGTCTTCCCCTCGCCGCTTCTGTTTTACATCATCGGACAGATCAGCCAGTGGGGTTGCTCCCATCAACAGAGGAACAGCCTTGTGATGACAGTGGTAGCTTCGTCGTCACGCGTGATTGAGCAGCTGTTTAACAGCTCCATCCTATCTTGCTGATTGTATTGTACCATATGTCCCGGCAAGAAATCTGCGTTCTAAGAAATCTGCGTTCTAAGAACTCGGGCTTATTAGTGATTCCCAGAGCCCAAAAAAAGTCTGTGGGCTATAGAGGGTTTTCTATTCGGGCTCCAATACTCTGGAATGCCCTCCCGGTAACATTAAGAGATTCTACCTCAGTAGAAGCATTTAAGTCCCATCTTAAAACTCATTTGTATACTGTAGCCTTTAAATAAACCCCCCTTTTAGACCAGTTGATCTGCCGTTTCTTTTCTGCTCTGACCCCCTTCTGCGTGGAGAAGTTATTAGGTGACCACAGATGTTGCGCTAGCTGTTAAAAGTTGGGACCCGGGGTGGACCACTCATCTGGGCATCAGTTGGAGACGTTTCTGCGCTGCTGACTTGTCTCCATTCAAGATGAATGAGGTGTGGACTGCACTCTCACATTATTAACTAGATCCACTTGACGTCCATTGGACCGGCCACCCAGTGGGGGTCCCCACAACTGCGGTCCCCTCCAAGGTTTCTCATTGTATCCCATTGGGTTGAGTTGTTTCTTGCCCTGATGTGGGATCTGAGCCGAGGATGTCGTTGTGGCTTGTGCAGACCTTTGAGACACTTGTGATTAAGGGTTATATAATTAAACTTTGATTGATTGATTAATTTATTCCAAAACAAACTCATTGCAGTCGGAAAACACCAAATAAAATAATACACTTAGGAAACACATAAAAACAACACCTCAATAGCATATGAAACGGCAGCAGCACGAGTAACCGACAGAGCAGCGCAACCAGAAGCTTGCACGTGCAATAAAGATACCGAAACATGGCACCGTTTGGTTTTACATGAATCGATACCTTGTAGTACGAATGGAATTTGGTCGGTGCCTATAAAAGTAATGCATTTGGTAACCATCCCTACTCATATTGGTGTCAAATTGGTACAGAAAATGATTTTTTGTCAAACTTCTTAGACAGCCTCAATTCTGTTTAACCCTTGTGTGGTGTTCGGGTCTGTGGGACCCGTTTTCTATTTTTATTAAAAGAAAAATTATACAATTAATTCATTTTTCAAACTGAGACTCACTGGCTTTGGCTCATTTTCTGTGAAGAACATATATCAGAATACATATTTAATGAACACACACCATACACCCCTTCCTACACATTTCTATTACATATAAGATGTCCGGGGTCCACTGGACCCGGGGCTAATAGAAGTGTGGAAATTGATGTTCTGTGTACCACACGCCCACGCACGCACACACACACACACACACACACACACACACACACACACACACACACACACACACACACACACACACACACACACACACACACACACACACACACACACACACACACACACACACACACACAGCAGGCCTAGACGGGGAGGACAGAGTATAGGTACACAGAACATCAGAGGGTCAAATGTGCGACAAAATGAGAGCAGACAGTGTTGACGAACAATGTTGCAACCTTGTGTGGGAACCGCAGGTGCAGAAACACAAAAGAAGAATCCCTGTGGGATGCAGAAACTGTCAGAGAAATTTCCATGCAACGTTCATATTGTTGTTACTCAGCCAGTGTTTGTGGGTCTTAGACTTAGACTTACTTTTTTATTGTCGTTCAAATTTGAACTTTACAGTACAGATAAGAACAAAATGTTGTTGCATTAGCTGGTTGGCAGTGCAGGATAAAAAAGCAATAAGGTGCAGATATAAATAAATAGATTACTGTAAAGATAAATATATTGCACTTTTGCATATGCATCTACGTTTATGGATGTATGTTATATTGTCTTTATATTCCAGCGAGTTCATCCATTTTTGGGGGGAATTGAGGGGATTATTATGATGCGTTCAAGAGTCTTACGGCCTGAGGGAAGAAGCTGTTACAGAACCTGGAGGTTCTGCTACAGAGGCTGCAGAACCTCTTTCTAGAGTCCAGCAGTGAAAACAGTCCTTGGTGGGGGTGGGAGGAGTCTTTGCAGATTTTCTGAGACCTGGTCAAGCAGCGGCTTTTTGCGATCTCCTGGATAGGAGGAAGAGGAGTCCTGATGATCTTTTCCGCCGTCCTCACCACTCTCTGGAGAGACTTCCAGTCTGAGGCACTGCAGGCTCCAGTCCAGACAGAGATGCAATTGGTCAGTAGGCTCTCAATAGTGCCTCTGTAGAATGTGCTGTGCTCTTTTCATCCGACGCAAAAAGTGCATGCGCTGCTGAGCTTTTTTACAAGAGCTCCGGTGTGTAGGGACCAGGTCATATTGTCAGTTATCAGCACCCCCAGGAACTTGGTGCTGCTTACCATCTCCGCCGCTGTGCCGTTGATGAAGAGTGGAGCGTGGCTGGACTGGTGCTTCCTGAAGTCGACAATGATCTCCTTGGTCTTGTCGACGTTCAGGACCAGGTTGTTGGTTCTGCACCAGTCAACCAGATGTTTCACCTCTTCCCTGTAGTCCATATCGTTGTTGTCACGGATGAGGCCCACTACTGTTGTGTTGTCCGCATACTTCACAATGTGGTTAGTAGTGGACCTGGCGCAGCAGTCATGGGTCATCAACGTGAACAGCAGCGGACTCAGGAAGCAGCCCTGGGGGGAGCCGGTGCTCAGGGAGATGGCACTGGAGGTGTTGTTGCCCACTCTCACAGACTGGGGTCTGTCTGTGAGGAAGTCAAGCAGCCAGTTGCATAGGGGGTACTGAATCCAAGGGGGGCCAGTTTGCTCACCAAGTGCTGCGGGATGATGGTGTTGAATGCCGAGTTGAAGTCCAGAAACAAACATCCGCACGTGTGTGTCCTTTCCTTCCAGATGTGCTAAGCTCAGGTGGAGTGCAGAGGAGATGGCGTCCTCTGTGGAGCGGTTAGGGCGATAAGCAAACTGGTATGGATCGAATGTGAGGGGAAGTCTGGAGACAATGTATTCCTTTACAAGCCTCTCAAAGCACTTCATTACAGATGTTTTTTGGGATAAGTCAGTATTTTAACATAAAAGTGTTTGATTGTGAGGCATTAAAAGCCACAAAATGCAACGGGTCCATCAGACCCACGAACACTGGCTGAGTAACAAAAATATGAACACCACACAAGGGTTAAGGTTTCTTTCCTCAAAGTACCGTATTTTCCGGACGATAGGGTGCACCGGATTATAAGGCGCACTTTCGATGAATGGTCTATTTTTGATCTTTTTTCATATATAAGACGGATTGTAGTGCGCATTAAAGGAGTCATATTTTTTTTTTCTTGTAAATGTAAAACACTTACTTGTGGTCTACATAACATGTAATGGTGGTTCTTTGGTCAAAATGTTGCATGGATGATGTTTTACAGATCATCTTCAAGTCGCTTTCTGACAGTCGCTTCAGGATGCGCCGTTTTGTGGGCAGTCTTATTTACGTGGCTCACCTTCGGCAGCGTCTTCTCCCCGTCATCTTTGTTATAGCGGTGTAGCGTGCAAGGACGGGAGTGGAAGAAGTGTCAAAAGATGGAGCTAACTGTTTTAATGACATTCAGACTTTACTTAAATCAATAACGGAGCAGCATCTCCTCATCCGGAAACAACAACACCGGAAATGTGTCCTGAGAAAAACCATCCGACCAGAACTCTCTAATAACTAAAGTTCCTTGGGTGAATAATGTTAACTCACTACACCGGTATGTTTTAGCGCTTTCATGGCGAGTTTACTGACAGATATAAGAACTTTACACAACTTTATATTAGAAATGGCCACAGCGGAGGATGAATGTCACATAACAAGAAGATAGAGGAAAAAAAGAAGCTTATCGACTACGGTGTCGTCACGGACTACAAAGGCGCACACGCGCAATTTTTCAGGATTTATGCAGATCCCAAATACAGATCAGCAGGTACCAGAAGTTAAGAAAAGTTGCTTTTGCATAATATTGCAAAACAAAACGCCAGATAATGTCTTACCTTATACACACTCCATAATAATACTGGTATGTTAAAGCACATCAAGCGGTGCGGCTTCATAGCTTACCAAAGTCGTACTAAAACATTTTGATAGATATTTGAGCGCTGTGTGTAATGTTCTATATTTTCAATGGAACATATAAAATGTTGGTGTCATATTGAGTCATATTGCCATCATATTGCAGCCTACACTTATCTTTTATGTTTGACTGCCATCTACTGGTCACACTTATCATTACACCATATACCAAATAAAATAGCTTTGAGGTGGGTAAGCTCAACCAAACGTATTCCTTACATTAGGCGCACTGTGTTATAAGGCGCACTGTCGAGTTTTGAGGAAAAAAAAAAAATTTAAGTGCGCCTTATAGTCCGGAAAACACAGTAATGTTACAGACATAATAATTGTCTTCACTTAGATTAATAGCTAAACAACATGCAGACCACATGCAGCTGCTCCGAGATTCCTTTAGCCACTTTTTGCACACTTGCCGTACCTATTTCTGATGATATGCCAGATTGTGGAATTGAAGCTTTGTATACACATTTTAATGTTTTGATTTCACTTCCAACGTATTTAGGCTTTTGTATAACTTCTTGATGCACTCAGTTGATGCTTAAATACATTTGAGGCTGTATATAAGTGATCAATTTCAATTTTGTGCCTTTTTATGACCTTTTGACCACTTGTTTGTGTGGAACAACCCAAAATAATTATTAACAATTTCACTAGCTCCGGGTAACAATTATGTGGAATTAAACAATAATGAACAAATAATATACACCACTTAATGTACCACTACATACAATTTAGTTGACCTGGTCTCTTACCCTCATGAGTTTAAATACAGTTATATTACTTATTTCAAAGTCTAGGCATATCAACTTGGCCTAATTCAAACAATATTTATTGATCCACGCTATGCTTTTACTGAAATGTTGATTTACCTGGGGTGTGTTTTGATTTACTGTGGTTGTGACTCTTGGATCGGTGCGCATGTGTACACTGCCAAAAACATCTATCTAGGTCAAATTTATAAATGTTGTGCCCCTTTTACCAGCGTGACATTTTCACAGCAGCATTGGCTTTCCTAATCTCCCGTCCGTCATATATTGAAGGTTGTATAATCCTTGGAACTCCAGCACACTTGAAGCCCGAGAATGATTGGCAGGAGGTTGCAATAAGCAGATATGAACACATCTGCAGCTGCTTGATGATCAGCTGCCAGCCCGTGAGTGGACGTACACATCCCTTGCGCTCTGCAATCTATTTCCTGCCCTCTTTTGTGAGGATGCGGATACGATCTCATTCCGAAGGACATCATCAGTGGTGCTTGAAACTGAGCCGTTACAGAATGTGGAATAATTGAGCAGCTTGAGATGAAAGAAAGATCCAGCTGATCAGAATCCCACTTTTTCCTAGTTTGAATGAGACGGCCTTATCGCCCAGCATCCTTTGCGCCGTCTCTGAATATCTGTCCACCATTGAACGAGGAGAGTGTGATGTGGTACCCATGGTGTCATTTATGCAAAGCTGTCTCTGATCAAAAGAGAATTGTTGGACAACCAGTTGAAAGTTGCTATGGATACGATCCTACGACTGCTCTGATAAAAGACATGACTTTGACTAACTACCTCAAACTGTGGACATATGCTATAAAATCCAAAATGTTAACAATGACCCATAATACACTTATAGTAAGGCTGTTCCGGTCAGAGTTGTATGTCTTGATACTGATCATCCATGTGTGAGATTGGCCGATACTAATACTATTGACATGTATCACCATTTCATCATATAGAATAATCTGTCTTTTGTTGTGTTGAATGTTCTGAACTCAATTTTCCACATCCCATAACTGACATATTGGCAGTATTGGCAGTATCAGCAGTCAAGAGGAGCTTTTGAAACCTGTAACCTTTTTGAAAAGATGTTCTGATCATTTTTGTATCAGTTTGAATCGAGCTGCTATGGCTGAATTGAGAATCGATTCTGAATTTAATTGTTACCTCAATCATCAAAATCGAATCGAATTGTGAGTTGTTGTAAAATTCAAATTCCTAATATACTGTATAGTACAGTATTTTTCTTTCTTCGTAGACTTTCATTATGTGTATCATATATAGTACAGTACTTTTCTTTCACTGCATGTATCATATATATTACAGTACTTCGTTTGCGTTAAATGTAGCATAGTACAGTACTTTTATTTCTATATATATATATATATATATATATATATATATATATATATATATATATATATATATGTATGTATGTATGCATGTACGTATGTATGTATGTATGTATGTATGTGTATATATATCGTATATATATATATATATACGATATATATATATATCGTATATTACTTTTCTTTCAGTATATGTATCATATATAGTACAGTACTTTTCTTTCACTATATGTGTCATATATATTACTACAATTCTCTTTTGTTAAATGTATCATAGTTGTCATGTCTTGGTGATCATGTTTCGTTTGGCTATGTTCTGTTTAGTTTTTGGATTTTGTCAGTTCCTATTTTTTCACTCCCTGTTTTGTTTCCATGACAATCCATTAGTTTTCACCTGTCTTCATGTCACACACCTGATTCATTTGGACGCACGCACCTGTTGTTAATCACGTCACCACTATTTAAGCCTGTAGCTGCCTGGCAGTCAGCCTGGCGACATCACATTCATGCTCTGCACTCCAGATACCCCTGCTAATCTGACCAGGCCATAGTTCATGCTGCTCTTTTTCATGCTCGTTCCTTGTCACAGTAAGTGTTTCGTTTTTTTTGTCCATAGTTCTGCCTTTTTGCTAGTTTTTGTTTTTATAGCCAAGTTTTGTACCTCCGCTGTGAGCGCCTTTTGTTTATACCCTTTTTGGAGCTTTTGAGTTAAAATTAAAAGATGTCATTACCTTCACGTTGTGTCCGGTCCAGTCGCTTTGCACCACAGGAAAACAAACCACACCATAGTCCCCGCCTTGACAATAGTACAGTACTTTTCTTTCAATATGTATGTATACATGTACATATATATATATATATATATATATATATATATATATATATATATATATATATATATATATATATATATATATATATATATATATATATATATATATATATATATATATATATATATATATATATATATGTATCACATATAGTACAGTACTTTTATTTCACTATATAGATCATATAAGAACAGTATTTTTATTTCATTTTATATATATATATATATATATATGTATATATATGTATATATATATATATATATGTATATATATATATATATATATATATATATATATATATATATATATATATATATATATATATATATACTGAACAAAAATATATCGCAACACTTTTGTTTTGCTCCAATTTTTCATGAGTTGAACTTAAAGATCTAAAACTTTTAATATATACACAAAATACCAATTCCTCTCAAATAGTGTTCACAAATGTGTCTAGTGAGCAGTTTATCTTTGCCAAGATAATCCATCCCACCTTACAGGTGTGGCATATGAATATGCTGATTAAACAGCGTGAATACAGGTGTGCTTTTTGCTGCCCACAGGAAAAGGTCACTCTAAAATGTCCAGTTTTATCACACAGCACAATGATGTTGCAGGTTTTGAGGGAGCGTGCA
>NC_084732.1:28089530-28140629 GCF_033978785.1 Entelurus aequoreus
TTGACCTAAGCTAACTCGGCCATCTCATGTCAGACGTCAATCGTCCATTGGTGATGTTTCAACACTTGAACTTATCCTCCAGACAGGCAACATTGGTTACATTATAATTACATTCTTCAACACCCACACATGCACACACACAAACTACTGCCGTAATATGAATATGTTTTAAGAGCTTGCCTGGGTTCACCAGCTCTGAAAGTGTGGGTTCCTAATACTGCCTGCCAGCAAGTGCGGGGGATCTCTCTGAAGTATCTACAGACTTGCTTATCAAACAACAGACAACTGCCATTATTATAATTATGATTATTATCATCATAAGGCAAGACGACCAATGCCTGTCAGTAAGCTCTCAATGCCCAGCTTTAGTTTTGTGAGATTTCATTATGGGACATCCATTTCCTGTTAAACGGTGAGATTAGGTCAGGCTCAACGTGCAATCAATGCGGATTAGCTCAAGTAAATGGCACCCGTCAGAAAGAGTTGTCACAGATCCCAGCGGCGACATTGCAGATCGCCTCGTCGCTGGCATTGTTGCAAGGAGTGGTTACTAATCCGAGCTGCTTTAGAAGATTTGTTGGGCATGTGTGGATGGAGTTAGTCCCTTTGACTTATCGTAAAACAATTTTTGGAGGTAAGTTGGCTTTAAAAGACAACTGCACTTTTTATTCTAATTTTTGCTTATCATCCACAATCATTGTGTGAGACAAGAACACTCATGTCTATCCCTTTTCTGTGCGGACCCAATATTGAAAAACGGCTCGTAACAATGCATGTAATGGGGATGCAATCTATGCTGACTATAAAGCCCTGTAAAATACAATGCTAGCTGTCACTAGGATGCTGACTTATGGGATGCTGTGTTTATGTTAAACTGCTAAATTCAGAATAATCTTCACTCAGTAAAAAAAAAAAAAAAAAAAAAAAAAAAAAATGCTTGCTAACGATGTTCCAGTGGTCTTATGCTGCATTCCGTCTGTTGAGAGCCCTATACAGTGGAACCTCTATTTACAAACTTAATTGGTTCCTGAACATGGTTTGTAAACCGAATAGTTTGTATGGTAAAGCAGAGTTCCCTATAAGAAACAATGTAAACATGAATAATTGGTTGTAGCATCGACAAAAGTATTTTTTTTTGTAAAAAAAAAAAAAAATAACGTTATTAAAAAATGCAGACTTTGAAGACATTATTGAGAGTATATGGCTACTGTATACACATTCAACCCAGATAAAAAGGGGGTGATGGCTAAACAATCTATTTTTCTATCCAAATAACAGCAAGCTGTCCACACACACAAAAGTCGCTTTACCTTTGTTGTTCTCCAAAATGTTAACAACTATGTTGCTACAGAAAAAAAATAAGGAGAATCTTTTTTTTTACCTTTCGTCATCTGCAAATATTTGTGGCATATTTGAACACCCTGGAAGTTTCGGAGTGGGAAACAAGCAGTGGCTTCACATAGTCACTTCTAGCTTTAGCACAAACTAGCAGTGTGAGTCTATCCTTCACCGGTCCTTTTTTTTTACATTTTTCAAACCACCCACGGCTCGCCTAATTAGTTTTTCCCTCCTGGTTCCAGCATGGTCACCTCTGGACATCAAGTCGCCATATGAATGGCAAGCATTCACGCAAATGATAGCCTCAGAAAGGCTATCACCTGCTAGCTGCTTTTCATCCACCCACACGAGCAATTGTTTTCCGACC
Source organism: Entelurus aequoreus (assembly GCF_033978785.1). Lineage (NCBI taxonomy): Eukaryota > Metazoa > Chordata > Actinopteri > Syngnathiformes > Syngnathidae > Entelurus > Entelurus aequoreus. Next base: position 28,091,236 of record NC_084732.1, read on the forward strand.
TGATTTTGTACTTTCTCTCCGTCCTTGGTAAGATATTTTATCCTTTTGGCAGAGTCGGCAACCATCAGTGTTGGGACTAACACGTTACTGTAATGCCGTTAGTTTTGGCGGTAACTAGTAATGTAACGCGTTATTTTTTATATTCAGTAACTCAGTTACCGTTACTACATGATGCGTTACTGCGTTATTTTACGTTATTTTTTATGTAGTATCGGCTAGAAACAGAAGATCTGAGTGTGTTTTATTGGAGCGCTGCGGTGTCGTCGTTCTGTGTCACAAGGAAAAGGAAAGGCGTGCTTTGTGTGGGTGGGCGGCTCCCATACCATAGTTGAGGAGCGCAGGGGAGACGTTCCTCCAGGGCCTATGTACTTCGGGGCTAACAACCTTCACTTGTCAATGGGTCTTTACAGCTCCGGACTCGGGGGTGAATGACGAGGAAGGCGGTTTGTTGCAACTTTGTGACTTTATTGGTGTCTTGCACGCGGCCACGCACCAAGCTAGATCACCTGCACGCACTCACTGTTGCCGCTCGCTCACTTCTCTCGCCCACTCACTCACTGACATCACTCACCTCACATGCTGTCATATCTTAAAGGGCCACACACACACACACACACACACACATGCGCTACTCTTATAACAACTAACAAAACATCATGGCGAAGCCAGAAGTCGAGTTTCTTAACATGGAGACATTCTCAATACTTTTCTTTTGTCGAGCACAAAGAAAAGAACATTTTAGTTAAATGTAAGTTGTGTCTTGGATCAAAGATCTCATCTACTTAAAGTTAAAGTTAAAGTGCCAATGATTGTCACACCAACACACTAGGTGTGGCAAAATTATTCTCTGCATTTGACCCATCACCCTTGATCACCCCCTGGGAGGTGAGGGGAGCAGTGAGCAGCAGCAGTGACCGCGCCCGAGAATACTGCCCAAAACAGCAATTCAAATCTGCTGAAACAGCTACATAAGCAACATGCTTCGACGAAGCTAGTAAAGCGAGACACAGACTCCGATGCCACTTCAGCTCCACCTAAGGATTTTAACGGAGGGACAGCTAGCTAGGGCAACATTGATAGAGCCATTGCAGCGTATGTGCTAGAAGACATGCAGGCTATTTCTACAGTGGAGTCGCCCGCTTTCAGGCAGCTAATGAGCATGATACCGGCGTCAAACAGCAAATGGCACGGAAACATGTTCCAAGTACCTGGACAGTGAGTACATAAACATGGAAAGCGAGCTAAAGAAAACACTCCAAACTCTGTCTCTGCTCATCATTCATCATTGAAGGTACACACACACTCTGTCAATTCTCTTATATATTCTTTCATTCTAGACTTCTAGATTTTTGATTATCACATCAATCTAAATGTATAGACTATAAAGTTCACAAACAAAAAGAGGGATCCTAGTGGGCCAGGCCAATCTTTCCTTATCTCTAAACTAAAACTGGGGAAATGTGTAGAGTGTTCTGGGCGTCAGTACAGTGTTGATCTCATGAAGACATGATTTTATTTCCGAATTCCTTGAGAAAAAAATGCCTGGTTAGGCTTTGTGTATGTCATGTGTGCCTTCCTTGGGTGAAGCCAGGTTTACAGCTATGTTGTTATTATGCTGTTTGTTACTTATGTATGTTATGTTGCAGCTATTTAAAATAGTTTTGTCAATTTGTTCTGGCCTGAAATAAATTGGCCCTTTGAAACATATCTTTGTCTTTGTGTGTTGTATGTAGACCACATGGCTTAGCAGAGTTCAGTGATGCAAATGCATCTCAAGTTGATCAACAGATTGTATTATTCTCCAGTGCAATAACAGTACTGAAATGAAGGCTAAAAGGGCATGAATGGGAGCCTTAAAAAAAAAAAAAGAAGAAAAAAAGAAGTAACTAAATAGTTACTTTTCACAGTAACGCTTTTTGGTGTAAGTAACTGAGTTAGTAACTGAGTTACTTTTGAAATAAATAAACTAGTAACTGGAACTAGTTACTGGTTTTCAGTAACCAACCCAACACTGGCAACCATATACATGTCTTTATATACAATGGTTGCAACTGTGGGCGTGTTTCTTGGGGCGTTATAGCTCGGTTGGTTGAGTGGCCATGCCGGCAACTTGAGGGTTCCAGGTTCTATCCACGCTTCGGCCATCCTAATAACTGCTGTTGTGTCCTTGGGCAAGACACTTTACCGACCTGCTCCCAGTGCCACCCACACTGGTTTAAATGTAACTTAGATATTGGGTTTCACTATGTAAAAGCGCTTTGAGTCACTAGAAAAAAGCGCTATATAAATATAAGTCACTTCGCTTCACACTTCAAATCAGCAATGCGTGCATCACCGCCGTACTCTATGCAAATAGTCCTTTTTAAGTCCACAGTGAATCCCTCCTTCTTTCCAGGCTGGTTTGTTGACTTTTTGGACCCATGTTGCATTTGCAAAATAGACAAAACCGGGTGAATGGCGAAAAAAGAAACCCACTGAAGCAGTGATGACCGAGTCATGACTTTGTAAACAGGATGTGATGTTGTCGAAATGGCATTGCCCTAAGGCTTCCACTGGTACCCAAACTGAATGAATGAATGAATAATTTGTACGCCAAGACATGGTTTGCACACAGAGCCGTACACCGAAAAGGTTGCAAATATAGGCATTCGTAAATCGAGGTAGTACACAAGTTTTTTCAAAGCTGACAAACTTTCCTGCTTGGTCTCACAACCTTCTACTATACAGGTGAGGTGCACAATTTGTAACCTAGCATTAACTTTTACTAACTCAAAGGCAGTGCCGCAGAAGCAAAGCGTTTTCTTTATTTTATCGCAGGTCGTAACCAATAATATTAGCAAAAAACCTAGTGGCAAGTAGCTGGCTATTGGCTAGTTGTCGAGGGCACAGTGTGAGCAAGGGGATGTGTCACTACGCCAGAAAAGTAGTTCCTCTGTGTTAACGTCTACAATAACAATGTCCCTATAGCTTGGATAATATGCAGATAAATTAAGTGTTGTTGGCAGCTCTTAGATGGCATTATAGGTGGAACAAATGAATCCCATTCCTTGCATTGTTAGCTGCCTCATAATAGCAGTTTTTCATTATTTATAAGACAGATAAAAGGAAAAGACGTGTGTTCTTATCTCAAAATTCCAAGAAAAGTGCAGTTCACCTTTAAATTGTCCAATTGTTCTAGATCCGAAAGATTACATCAAGATGATATCAAAGCTAATCTTACAATCAGTTTCTATTTTTATGTAAGATAACTCTTTGACTTGTGAACTGCTGAAAATAAGGGTTAAAATATGTCAAAACATATACTCTTACTTTTAATATTTTTCTAATACAGCACATAGCTAGTGGGTCATTGACCATGACCTCATGAGTCTGTTTGCCTTGAAATTTCTCATACGTCGTAATGCTGCTCGACAAAAACATCAACTCCTAACTTTAGTATGTTTAGCCAAATCAGCGCCTAAAATTTGGTCCACACCTTCAGATGACTGACAAGTACATGTCTGTCAAATTTGAGGAAGATTGATTGAAAAACATGGTCATCTCATTCTCTCACATGAATATTGTATACAGTAGTTATGTGACGATGTATACATATGTGACATTTTCACTCTTGACCTCTTGCCATGAATATGCTGTGTTCGACCTCGATATGCATGAGCTTGTGCACATGGCCTCCAGACGTGACATCACGAGCATCCCAGCAGTATTGGAAAGTCATTATCAGAACCAATTACCAAGCTTGTTGAGTCAGGTCCATGATAGATGCAATGCATAATGTAGTAAAAGGAGTGGTATGAAAATGTAATAAAATCGCCAGAGGGAGCCATGTCCTATCCCCTGTGATGTATTGCAAAACAATGATGGAGATGTTCCACCGCCTCGTTAAGAATAGAAGATCACATTATACCAGGATGTCTATTGTCATGTGTATGGTTGCTTTATACAGACCTTCAGGCGGAATATGCTGGGACATCAAATACATTAACAACCTTGCACGGCAATGGATATACTGATTTTGTTGGTTTAGTGGTTGCTGAAAAATAGTTTGTCCAGTTTTAGTAGGAACTGCATAAAGCACATTTGACTCTTTCCAAATGAATGAATGATCTTGCATAATTAGATTATGCATGGTGGAGAGAGCACAATATGCAGAAAAACAAAGGAAAGTACAAAGCATTAAAGTTATTTTTTGGATGAGTTTGCTCACTGAAGGTGCTGTATTGCCCTTCTTTTTAGACTGAACTATGAACCGAAAGTACAATTGCCGTTCATTCTTCTAGCCGTCCATAGCAGTTTCTACTAATCGCATGGATTCTTCCTTTATCACTCCAAACAGCGTTTGTAAGTTTTACAATATAACTACAACAATTTGTACTTACTAAGCCGTTCCATATGTGATGTCTGAAGATGTGCTTTTATGCATATTTGTATGTGCTACCGTAATGTAATGAAGTTAGCAGCGTTAGCATTTGCTAATATGCTAACACAGTTTCTAGTTCCTTTGTTAGTATTATCAACTTACAATGGCGTTTTGTAAATTCACCAAGACTTCGAGTCCGTTTTAGCTGACTGGAGAGTTAGCTTCCGCAGCTAGGGGGTCCATGACCATGACTCACTCGCTTTTTGGGTTTGCTTGTATTTAGGGATGGGGACCGAATTCAGTACTTTCATAGACAGTCCTACAGAGTATCGATTCATGTAAAACCAAACGGTGCTAAATTTTGATACCTGACGTCACATCCGGTTGCCGTCTCGGTCGTCTCAAACAAGCACTTATGCAGCACTCAAAGCAGACTACTGCCTCAAAGTAATGTTACAAATTTTCATACCAACAAAGCAAGTATGCCTAGTAGTAAATGCTCAAAAGTACAGTTAGGCCTCACTTTTCAAAAATGCTAATATACATTGGGTTTTCCATTGACATGCTACGATTAGCATTAGCAATTTTACATGGCGATTTCAGCACCTCCAAATTTGAGAATCAAACATAAGTAGCTTAGATGCATGTTACAATCAATCTGCATGTGTGTGAAAAGTGGAATACTTACCGTATGAATATGTTTTAGGGCGTAACAGAAACTGAATTTAGCTTATACACCGCATGCAAAGCTCACTATTAAATGTTAAATACAAAATATTAGTTTTTTTTATCAAACAAATAAACATTTATTAACACAGGAACACACACAGAAGTACCTAATGTAGAGACCGTTGAGTAGCAGAATCGATTCCTATGTACCGAGAATTTGCATTGTTCAATGGAATGCTAGAGTTGATTACATTTGATCAAAAGACTGGAGAGTTGTGACATAAACGAACAAACCAAATCTATTTACTGACTCACTAACAAGGATTGGGATGTTGCAGTGATTTATTTTAGCCACATGATGGTAAAGAAAGATTTACATCTCGCTGTGTAAACCAAGGCGGAAACAGCGTCAGTTTTGCACATGCAGATTTTATTCGCAGTTTTGACTGCAGCTGGGACTGCTGCGCGAGGCTACTCTGAACCTGACCGCCTGTGAGAACGGCAGAACCCGCTGCTCCTTGAAGAATTTAACTGCAGAGTGAAATGTGCGTTCATGTCTCCAAAACATCCGAAAAAGTCGCTATAGATTGTTTTGCTCGTCCTGTTTGAGGTGAAAAAAATTTGCTAAGAGGAGTTGGAAAGTCGGCAGATTTAGCAAGAAAGTCTTTAAGTTGGCACAGGGGGATTGCCATATGTAAATTAAGAGACCTTTTGCGGGAAAAACGAGACTATAGTAGCTTGGAGGCGCGAAACATGGTAGTGAGTAAAATCTATAACAACTTTCCTTTTTTAGCAAACAATTATTACGATCACAATTTCAAATTGTATTCTACTTATTATACGCCAGTTGTTTGTTTACAATGTGCATCTTAGTTGTACTTTTGATTGCCAAATTTGGAGTTGTTGAAATCGCCATATGAAATTGCTAATGCTAATGCATATCCGAGCTAGCTTGGAAAGTGGAGCCTTACTTTCGAGCGGTATTAGGCATGCTTCCTTTGTTGTCATATGAAATTGCAACATTACATAGCGTCAGTCCGCTATGAGTACGACGGTTTGACCATTAACCGGTGCCGCGTCTGAAACCATATGGGACGTCATGTGCGACCCAGGAATCGGAAATCGATACTCTTTGACTCTACGTGAATTGGTACTCTTTAGTACCGACGGAATTTGGTCGGTACACTCGGAAGTACCAAGTTCGGTACTCATTCTTCCCAATAAGTGAGAATCATCAAGTCAACTTGGTGCACCACTACATGACCAATTGCCAATAATAACAAGATTATCTATTATTTAAAGTGGAGCCTTTCACTTGATATAGGCATTTGTCAGCTTCTGTTGTTTAAATCACTACCAAAAAGTCTGTCTGCAGTCACTGTCAGTGTTTGGGCAGTGAAATGCAAACTATTTTGGGGTCAATCTTAATGCTTCGATTTAAGCGTTGCACCGCAGGCTTGTTCTTGGTCCGATGTGGCATTTGCTGCCTTCATCATTACCGCCTACATTTCCTCAACTGGATAGAAGAAGATTTAAAAAGATTAGAATTTACGTCAAGTCTTGTCGTCCTTGACAGCATTACCCAGAGGGGGGTGACACTTTGCGCTGTGTCATAAAGCAGACAGAGCCAGCTTGTCAACAATGATAAATAGCTGGTATTTGCCGAGAACGGACACTCATTACCACTCCGTTGCTACACTAATAGATTAACATGGGCCAATGACAGAATGCCTGGAAGCGTTTCTCCTTGGGGATGTACGATAAATTAACTTATGTCCGTGGGGATATTTTTGCCTGATTCAGTCATAAATATTTGGACATGTTTGCAATTCGGTTTATCTGACGGTCTGTGCAGAGTGAATTATCAATTCGAAAATAGACTCAATTTCCTAAGCTAGAAAGTGACATTATTTCAGCACAACTGTAGTACCATGGGATGAATTGTGATGTTTACTTGTGAAAAATGTCTCCAATCCGATCTAAACCTTGGTTGATCGGAATTCAAATTCCACAGTTTACATTGACACCAAATAAATTGATCCGATCATGACGTACGTATACATGCACACAGGAAATCGCAGAACAAGAAACTACTTCAACCTGTTGTAAACAAACGCCACTTTGCATTTAGTTAATTGATTTCAAGGAAAAAAAATATACGTCCGTTTTCGAAAGCTTTCTTACTGCAGTGTTTTTTCACACATGCCTAAAACTTTTGCACAGTACTGTACCTAGGACAGCTGTAAACAAGCTGCTACATGAATGCTGGTAACTGTTTTACATGAACTCTTACTTAAATAACATTAGTTAAGTTAAATCAATGCAACATGAACAGGTGCTTGCTTACTTGTGATGCTGCTATCGTCCTGAGGAACATCTGACTTGTAGTCCTCAGGCGTGTTAATGTTTTCCTCATCCACACAGTTGCAAGACAAGTTCTCCAATGACCGATCTCCCATAAAGTCATCCATCAGATGATGAAAATAAAAACTGGTGGGGTCAGAACCATTATTCCTGTTTTGTCTTTTAGCTTTGTAATACGAAGCCTTGAGACTTTTTCAGCATTTTTTATTTGGTATTGTGAATTCCGGCTTCCTGCAGTTTTTCATAAACTTTTTTGTACAACCCAATATTTTTTAGCTTTTTGACCATCAAGGTATTCAACAAATTATTATTTTTTCCATTTTATTTTTATTGACATACAGCATCAGACATTCCTATCCATTACATCATATTCATATACATCATTTATCTGTTGTCTGCCCTGAATGTCAAAATATGTTTTGTTTATATCCCAACCATACCACCCACACCCCCCCCCCAAAAAAAAGAAAGAAACAGCAAAAAAAACTAAGTAATATCTACAAATACATCAATTAAATAAACAAAAAAGAAATAATAATACACTGACAAAAATAATAATCAGAAATAAAATTAAATATAAACCGATATATATATATATATATATATATATATATATATATATATATATATATATATATATATATATATATATATATATATATACACTACCGTTCAAAAGTTTGGGGTCACCCAAACAATTTTGTGGAATAGCCTTCATTTCTAAGAACAAGAATAGACTGTCGAGTTTCAGATGAAAGTTCTCTTTTTCTGGCCATTTTGAGCGTTTAATTGACCCCACAAATGTGATGCTCCAGAAACTCAATCTGCTCAAAGGAAGGTCCGTTTTGTAGCTTCTGTAACGAGCTAAACTGTTTTCAGATGTGTGAACATGATTGCACAATGGTTTTCTAATCATCAATTAGCCTTCTGAGCCAATGAGCAAACACATTGTACCATTAGAACACTGGAGTGATAGTTGCTGGAAATGGTCCTCTATACACCTATGTAGATATTGCACCAAAAACCAGACATTTGCAGCTAGAATAGTCATTTACCACATTAGCAATGTATAGAGTGTATTTCTTTAAAGTTAAGACTAGTTTAAAGTTATCTTCATTGAAAAGTACAGTGCTTTTCCTTCAAAAATAAGGACATTTCAATGTGACCCCAAATGGTAGTATATATATATTTATATATATACACACACACACACACACACACATATATATATATATATATATATATATATATATATATATATATATATATATATATATATATATATATATATATATATATATATATATATATATATATATATATATATACATATATATAGTATTCAACAAGCACTTATACAAATTCAACAAATTCTAACAATAATTTTGTGTTGGCAACAGACCAATTTGTTTCCCTTCCGCAACATTTGCTGCTACAGAGGACTCTCGATCTGTTGATTCAGTTGTTAGCTATTTATTTACGATTTCGAATGCATAAAAAAAATGTATGCGTTCTTGACTTACATAAGGATTGTGAATGATGGACAGCACATTTATTTCTAATCTTTGCATATTTCCAGTGTGACTGATCTGATAAAATGGTCAGAGGGCAGAAGCGTTGCTCCAGTGATGTCAATCTACGGTAATTACCGAAGGTCTTCGGAGCGGAATATTCAAAATGGCTGACTGAATTTGTGGCATTTTGAGACATTTTACACTGTATTTTTACATACTTTGCAGATTTTAAATACAATTGGATAAGTCTATAAATGTTCTCATTCATCCAGGTCATTGTCATTTCAGTCTTAGAACTAGATCTGACCAATCTAAGTCTATGAGCATGAACTGAAGAAGCCTACTCGGATGGGCGGCGAAACGTCCTCTAAGACAAACCAAACAGTCCAGTTGCGATCGATTAAATGCCCTGAGATGACAATTGGATATGGTTTAATGGATACAATGAAACACAAATACGCATAAAAAGTCAACTTGTTTTTCCACTCTGCTGGTACTTCAAAGTTTTTTTTCCAGTCACTTACATACACATAGCTAATGGGGATCCTTAATAAAAATGGGGATCCTTAATAAAAATCAAATCAAATCACACACTACTTTTTTGGTAGCTTTTTTGTGATTTGCGTTACATTTTTCCAATACTAACATTGTTATCCTTACAATATACAGAGTACCTGCAGGCTAGTAATTGCAAGTGTACATTTGTTTTTGTTTTCCAAAATTATGGAAATTATTAAACATTATTTATTTATTATTTAAAACATGTGTATGCTTGTACAACACTTAAAACCTTTAGCATATCTGTATGTGGAAACAAACAAAGCACCAATATGATTCAGTTTAAGAGACTGTTCAAACTACAAGTGTTCACTAAGTACACAGAACAAGAATAATGATGAACATCTTGAACCCTTTTATTTTTATTTTTTTTATTGAGACAAATATTATTCATGTATTTAATATTTGTTTGATTACTATGATATATTATTTATTTGTTTACTTTTCTGTTACAGAGAACAAGGAAACTGGATAAAATTGCTATGCAATATATATGAATAGGTATATAGGTATGAAAATAGGTATGAAAAGGGGTAGGATTAAATAATATCTGCTTCTTCCTACTCCTTTTCGGATGTGCTGTAATGAAACAACTGGAAATATGTGATCAATTGTATCGTATGCATGTTCGAAATAAACTGAAACGGAACTGAACTGAACTAAACTGAATGGTAAAAATAAATGTATTAATTGTGTTATTTACCTTCTAAAATGTGTTTACCACCATAGAGTGTGTGCTCTTGTTTAATAAATAAAATGTACTTAAGTGCAAATATCCTCACATTTCTTGGTGTAGCACATCATTGGACAATTTTGCCCAGTATTTTAAGTCAAAGCATAATTATTTTGTAACTTAAATGTACCAATAAGTGCTTAAAGTACAAAGCACTTATGTAAACCTCTATATTGTTAACGGCGCACTATTATTGTAAAGGCTGGATGTGCTCTGATGTTCTTGAGGCCGCTTACGGCTGCTATATTTTTAAGTATGGCGACATTTCGACGCTGTTTTGAAATGAAAAGAAACAGAGTGCCTTGATTGACCTAAAGATTTATGTACTTAAATGAACCATCAAAATGATCGCAACAAACCTTTGCGACTGACGTCCATGTTATGTAATATGTTACAAATAGAAAGCATAAACCTGTGGCAAATATACAGTATTGTTTATTTATTTAAAAAGGACACAAACCCCTTCTATTGACATCCACCTTTAGCCCCTGATTGGGCCAGTCCAATGTTACATTTCCATATTCATCAATAAATGACCCTTGGCTCAGTATCTGACTTTCAGCATGACTTTTGCATTCTATCTCCATGATACACAGTTGGTCTTTATGTAAGCGCTCTTCCTCAGTTGCTTCAACTTCATCTAGAAAAAAATAATAATAATCCACGATAATCTCCTGTGAGAAGTCAGATGATTCTTAACCTTTGAGCTTCTGAGCTCCAAATGGTATCACCCCCTCAAAAAAACTAAATTTGAGAGTCATTTTGAAGCCCGTCATTTCAATTTAAAACTATCGGCTCTAAAAAATGTGTTGCGAAGATAAAAATTAAATATTTACAATAAACCCTTTAGGTGTTAAGTACGATACTTAAGCACTTTTCTGAGCAATGAGAGTTTTTATCTTGCGCCATTAAACACTGAGTTCAGCAGTAAACACCCAGCATTAATCCTCTAATGACAAAAGCCTATTTGGATATGGCCATTTAGACGCTACACTTGAATAACACCCAATTATCCATCCATCATCCCCACACATTATTGTGTGTGCCGGACAGGTGTGTGGCAGGGAAGAAACCTATTCCAATGGACCCAACGCTAAAAGGTGGTATACACTCATTAGACCCCATCGGGTAAATTAATTCAACCACATTGTTTTGCACTTCTTACTCTAAAATGGTATAAAGCATAGGTTTTCAAAGTCTGAGGCAGGCTTCCCAATTCTTCTGGAGAGGTGGAGCAGCCTGAACATTTTTTTATTATGTCAAAGACAAAATTAATGAGCTAACAAAAAATAATAATATTTGACTCTGAATAAATAGAATAATGGCGACTAGGGATCGCCATCTGACTAAATGTGCCTTCTTTGTTTAAAGGCCTACTGAAACCCACTACTACCGACCAGGCAGTCTGATAGTTTATACATCAATGATGAAATCTTAACATTGCAACACATGCCAATACGGCCGGGTTAACTTATAAAGTGCAATTTTAAATTTCCCGCTAAACTTCCGGTTGAAAACGCCTTTGGATGATGAAGTATGCGCATGACGTAGCCAGTGAAACAGGAGTATCGGTAGCCCATTGAAGCCAATACAAAATAGCTCTGTTTTCATTTCATAATTCCACAGTATTCTGGACATCTGTGTTGGTGAATCTGTTGCAATTTGTTCATTGCATTATGGAGAAAGAAGCTGAGCAAGCAAAGAAGAAAGTTGTCGGTGCGAAGCGGAGTATTTTGCGAGGGAAGTCAGCAACACAACACAGCCGGTGTTTCATTGTTTACATTCCCGAAAGATGCAGTCAAGATCGAAGAACTCGGACAACAGAGACTCTTACCAGGAGGACTTTGACTTCGATACACAGACGCCTGTAGAGAACTGGGACAACACAGACTCTTACCAGGATTACTTTGATTTGGATACACAGACGCAGACGCGGTACCGTGAGTACGCAGGTGCGCTTCCAAACACTTGGGTTAGGTGAACGGTCCTTTGGGCTGAGTGATTGTGTGTGTTGTGCAGGTGTTTGAATTGTATTGGCGGGTTATATGGACGGGAGCTAGGAGCTAGGAGCTAGCATAACAAACACCAAGGTGTTTGTTATGCGGGATTAATTTGTGGCATATTAAATATAAGCCTGGTTTTGTTGTGGCTAATATAGTATATATATGTCTTGTGTTTATTTACTGTTATAGTCATTCCCAGCTGAATATCAGGTCCCACCCGCCTCTCACAGCATATTCCCTATCTGAATCGCTTCCACTCCCCACTAGTCCTTCACTTGCACTTTCCTCATCCACAAATCTTTCAACCTCACTCAAATTAATGGGGAAATCGTCGCTTTCTCGGTCCGAATCGCTCTCACTTCTGGCCGCCATCACTGTAAACAATAGGGAACTTTGCGGAAATGTTCAACTGACTACGTCACGCTACTTCCGGTAGGGGCAAGGCTTTTTTTTTGTCAGATACCAAAAGTTGCGATCTTTATCGTCGTTGTTCTCTACTAAATCCTTTCAGCAAAAATATGGCAATATCGCAAAATGATCAAGTATGACACATAGAATAGATCTGCTACCCCGTTTAAATAAATAAATAAAAATTCAGTAGGCCTTTAATGCATCAACATAAAAATATTAGGGCTGTCAAATTATTAATTGGTTTAATCATATTAATTAATATTTTTGACTTTTAATTAATCACAGGGAATTAATTGCTTGCATAATTCAAAGAAAAAAATAATATTTGTAAAAAAATGCAATTTTATTGTCGGAATGTCATCCAGGAACATTTTTAAAGTTAAAGTCCCAACGATAGTCACACACACACACACAATAGGTGTTGTTAAATTATCCTCTGCATTTGACCCATCCCCATGTTCACCCCCTGGAAGGTGAGGGGAGCAATGAGCAGCAGCGGTGGCCGCGCTCGGGAATCATTTTAGTGATTTAACCCCCAATTCCAATCCTTGATGCTGAGTGCCAAGCAGGGAGGTAATGGGTCCCATTTTTATAGTCTTTGGTATGACTCGGCCGGGGTTTGAACCCACAACCTTCCAGTCTCAGGGTGGACACTCTAACCACAAGGCCACTGAGCAGGTTTTAAACGTTGTACTTGAATGCATGTCATGTATGTGCCCAAAACGTGGTAACAATTTTATCTAAAGTTCTTACAGGCAGTATTTTGGAGTAAAGTTTGCCAGCGAGTAGGCCATTGGAAGTCTCCTCACTCAAATTTTTACTGACGTACGCATTGATCTGATCACTGACCGCATAGCTCTTTATGGTAAAAGAGCTTGTACAGTCAAAATAAATTGCATTAATAATATGTGTGTATGATTAATGCGATCATTTTTTGTGATTAATCACATAACTTAACTCAATAATGTTGACAGCTCTTAAAATTATATTCCGCGATTCATTATTTTTCACTAAAGAGAATGTTCTGAACTCTTATTTCCTTGGCTAAAATAATGCTGCCCCTAAATAGAGATTTTCCCAATCCAATATTGATATCATGTATGAGTCCGATCTTAAAAAAACAAGTATTGGATGATATCGGCATGCATCTAAAATATACATGTAAGCTTGTTTACAAGCAGTCCTGAAATGCAATAACTTGCAAAAAGCTTAACAGCCATGTTAACATGTAAATGTCCTCCAATAAGCACACTCGGTTGGTCTTTTAGTGAAGTAATTTACAAAAAATAAACATACTAGGTTTTAGGCTAGTGCGAGTGAGCAGCTACACAACAGCTAAACACACACTAGTACACAAGGTAGACATACATAGTATGTGTCATTAATTGAACCATGTCGCAGTCTCGAACAGTACATTTGTCAATATAAACAAGTATAAAATAAGTATAGTTGCATATTACTTACACATGCAAGCAGAAGCATATTAGAAAGTATCCAGTAAGAAACGTGTCCGCATCATTCAACTTACTGCGTCATAAGCCTAACTTGATGAATTATGTGGCCAATAGGTGTCACCAAAAAACAATTGTCACTTTACTTCAACTTAAAGACAGCATAAGTCAATTGCATATGTGTAATAATAAATAGGTTAGTGTTTTCATATCTGTTCTCTGTTTGAGTAATTTGACTTGATCAAGCCTTTTTCTCACATTCCACACTACAAAATAACACAAGTTTGTATGATTCGTGCAGACTTCATATTGAATCAATATCAGTATCCGCCAACACTCAGGGCTACAATATCAGAAGTGAAAAAGTTGTATCGGGACACCTCATCCCTTAACGTAAAGTTTCATCAACAGCGCCTCTGCTAGTCGGGCACCACGTTTTGCCTCAGTTACTCCAAGACGTGACTGATCAATCATTTCAATACAATAACAATCAATTAGTATGGCCATTATGCTGCATTGTAATTATTCAAAGTAATTAGAAAACGGAGAATAATGTCCCGTGTTGTGTTTAATAGTGCTGTGCCTACCACACATGGTGTGTTGTGATGCTTGGGGCTTGCTTCGGTTTGCAAAGAAATCCAGACCCGACAATGCCAAACTGTCGGTGAGAAACTTGAAAGCCATTTTTTCACATTAAGGATTTCCAATTAATGTAATGGGTGTGTTCTTTTAAAGAAACCAAGTGTCATGACTATACTAACGATGCTTACTGGAAGCAAAAGTGTGTAGGAGTCGAGCGAGAAGTGATGAGTTGCATGTAACGCTTGCTGACTGCACACTGCCAGCAAATAGGGAGATGGACTTTGGCTTAGTATATGCTCACTACAACATCCTTATTGCCAAATCTACTACAACAATTGTCCATGCTCACCGTATTTGACGATAAGCTATATGGGCAATTTTATACTTTTAGTAAGACACTGCTAAAAAATGATGATGTGATTGTAGTGAATAAGCTCCTAATACTTGAGATGATTTTACAACGTCAGCAACACTTTTTTTCACAGTAAATGGTCTCATCATACTCAATGACTTTCATTTCATTGCCCTGCTTTAACAACTTCTGTAGATATTCTTTCAGTTGGCCGCAGACTTACAGTTCATCAAGGTCTTTCTTAATTGTATTTACTATAATAAGTACAACAACACTACACATAATAATACAAAATAATACAATTCCAAACCAATCCTAGCACAGCAACATCCTAAATAGCAATCAATAGAGCAATTGAGAAGACACACAAACATGACACAAAAAATTCCAAAGGAGTCAAACAAAAATGAATGATTAAAAACATTAAAAAAACAACCCAAAAAAATAGAAAAATAAATAAATTAATTAATTAATTAAATGAATTTAAAAAAATAAAAATAAAACAATAAATCACTCATTTTCATTGCCATCACAACCATTTATAAAAAAAATATAAAAATGAACAATAGTGTCACAGTGGCTTACACTTGCATCGCATCTCATAAGCTTGACAACACATTGTATTGACTTACATAAAGGTTGACTGTAGTCATTTGGTCGCAATGCAAGTGGTCTGTCTGGTCTTTAATAAAAATTTCAAGCTGAACGGAACCCGTTTTTGGGAGAAGTAGTCGCCATTAACAAGATGACAAAAAAAAAGAAATAAAATAATTTTACATATTTCAGCCACCCTGGACAATAAGCTGCAGATATATACCGGTACTAAATATGTTGTGAATGTTTATTTACATACCTTAATTGTTTCCAAACAGAGCCTGTAACATGGCAGTAAAATGGTGGATCAAACTAAACAGAAGTCATCTTCATGGACCCACTAGCTGTAGAAGCTAGCTCTTCAATCAGCTAAACAGACTCAATAACTTCACAGTGACGTTTTGGTGAATTACGAATTTGAGACTATACAAAAATAATGTCATTGTAAAATTGTAAATGTGTTAGCATATTAGCTAATGCTAAAAATGCTAGCTTGATTAGATTACAATAGCACGTACAAATATGCATGAAAACACTCCTATAGACATCACAGTTTAGTAAGTATGAATCATTTTAGTTATATTGCAAAATTTACAAATGTTGCTTAAAGTAATGAATGAAAAATCATTTTGAGCAGAAACGCCATTCAAGACATGAAACAGGAAGTACATATTCAAACCGCAACACTTGCAGTGAGCAAACTCGTCCAAAAAATGGCGCCATCGCACAAACAATAACACACCTTTTCAGCGTTTCCGTCAGTGTTATATAAAAATTATTTGTTGAATACAAAACATTATAGCCTTTAGTGAATAAAACTACATAAATTATCTGCATCGTTTTATAAGCCTCAGGATTCAAAGCATAGGAAAAATGTAGCGGCTTATAGTCCGAATAATACGGTATTATCAGCATTATTTTGAGACCAAATTACTGTTAAGTACATATGTCCGATAATATCGGCCTGACGATATTATTGGCCGATATATGCGTTAAAATGTAATATCGGAAATTATCGGTATTGTTTTTTTTATTATCTGTATCGTTTTTTTTTTAAATTGTATTTATTTTTTTATTAAATCAACATAAAAAACACAAGATACACTTACAATTAGTGCACCAACCCAAAAAACCTCCCTCCCCCATTTACACTCATTCACACAAAAGGGTTGTTTCTTTCTGTTATTAATATTCTGGTTCCTACATTATATATCAATATATATCAATACAGTCTGCAAGGGATACAGTCCGTAAGCACACATGATTGTGCGTGCTGCTGGTCCACTAATAGCACTAACCTTTAACAGTTAATTTGACTAATTTTCATTCATTATTAGTTTCTATGTAACTGTTTTTATATTGTTGTACTTTCTTTTTTATTCAAGAAAATGTTTTTAATTTATTTATCTTATTTTACAATTTTTTTTTAAAAGTACCTTATCTTCACCATACCTGGTTGTCCAAATTAGGCATAATAATGTGTTAATTCCACGACTGCATATATCGGTTGATATCGGTATCGGTTGATATCGGTATCGGTAATTAAAGAGTTGGACAATATCGGAATATCGGATATCGGCAAAAAGCCATTATTGGACATCCCTACTGTTAAGTAACCATTTCAAACGCAATAAAAAAAAATGTATATTGCAAATGGAAGGTCAATAACTTTTAATTATTCTCAATATGTAAACAAACATAAAAATACAACGGACTCTCAAGCTCAATTAATACTGAAACTGTTTAAGTGCAGTTTTTGTTACCTCACGATGCTTCTCGCGACTAACGAGCCGCGACTAACGAGCCGCGACTAGCGAGCCGCGACTAGCAAGCCGCGACTAGCAAGCCGCGACTAGCAAGCCGCGACTAGCGAGGCTCTCTCGTCACATCCTGTGTGTGTAAGCCAGTAAACCATGAGTCCCAACTCTGCTCACCGATACTAAAAATATGGATGGCTTACACAAGGATTCACTGCGTTCATGCAATTCTTCGTTCAGGTGCTGAGAGCGATGCACAGAGTGAACCATCTTGTAGCTTGATTGGAGGCGACAGAGGAAGAAAACAAATACTTACGGGACAGTAAATTATCAATGCCAGCAGAGTTATCGAAATCATTTTAATTTGTCATTTATTAAAAACATTACTTGTACAGCAGTGACGGGCGGTAACGAGCTACAAATTGTGACGCTACGTAGCTTAACTATATTTTCCAGTAGCGCGGCGCCGTGGCGTCGCTATGTTTGGAACCAGTGGCAATTAGTGTAGCATAGCTATTTTTAGACCCATGTAGCGATGTAGCGTCCATAAAAGCTACAAACTACAAAGACAGATAATGTGTTATGTTTCTAGGATGGAGTTGACGACACAGACGGAAGGGGGAAGTAAAGATCTATGATTTATTATATACATAGCCAAATACATATATAATAAATAAACAATACTAACTAATAACTAAGGAAATGGAGTGTGACTAAAATCAAGAGTGTGTATAGTGTGAGACTATGTGAAGCAGTTATCTGTTGAGTGTTGTTCCAAACTTAAAGTCCACGAGGGCGAGGCTTATCTGGGAAGTCCGTGAGACAGCCGAAAGATCCAGGGCGAGAGAGAGAGGCGTCAGAGTCCGTGTCCATGCGAGGGGGTCGAGATCCGGGAAGGCAGTCGAGATCCAGGGGGGGGGGAGTCCAAGGGAGCGGAACACCCAGCTCGAAACCAAGGCGACGGAAGGAAAACACTGTGGGCACAAAGGGGAAGACAGAGGACAAATCAAGCATGGGGAAGAAACACGGAGAGAGCAGAAAGCTTGTCGGCTTACGGTACACCATAGAGAAACTAAGTTCCCGCGAGGATCCTAGGGTCCACTGGTCCTTATACCGCTCACCCTCATCAGTCCCAGGTGTGCATATTGCTGATCGCCCACAGCCTTGCCGGCATGTGGGCATGACGCGGCCAGCGCGAGCAGGGGCGTGTCTCGACGCGCTGCCAGCGGAGGTGCTGGTAGACCCAGTTGCCTGGGAAAAGCGAGTTCGAGCCCGCGCCGTGACATAATGAACTGCAAATCCATCCATCATTCGCTGCTTGTCCCTCCCGAGAATCCGGGGTGGGGGGAGAGACGTCAAAAAATAAAAAATAAAATAAATTCCATGATGATTGTTGGTTTAGGTATGATGAGTCACAATTGGCAAAGGTTAGGGCAAAACATTACGGCAGGCCAATCCGAGGCCACGTAGGGTGGGTCATGACGCTTTAAAACCAGGAAGCAACACGCATTGCTGGGTGACATCATACGCAAGTACGGTGTTAGCTTTCACTGTTATGCTGATGACACTCAACTCTACATGCCCCTAAAGCTGACCAACACGCCGGACTGTAGTCAGCTGGAGGCGTGTCTTAATGAAATTAAACAATGGATGTCCGCTAACTTTTTGCAACTCAACGCTAAGAAAACGGAAATGCTGATTATCGGTCCTGCTAGACACCAATATCTATTTAATAATACCACCTTAACATTTGACAACCAAACAATTAAACAAGGAGACTCGGTAAAGAATCTGGGTATTATCTTCGACCCAACTCTCTCGTTTGAGTCACACATTAAGAGTGTTACTAAAACGGCCTTCTTTCATCTCCGTAATATCGCTAAAATTCGTTCCATCTTGTCCACTAGCGACGCTGAGATCATTATTCATGCGTTCGTTACGTCTCGTCTCGATTACTGTAACGTTTTATTTTCGGGCCTCCCTATGTCTAGCATTAAAAGATTACAGTTGGTACAAAATGCGGCTGCAAGGCTTCTGACAAAAACAAGAAAGTTTGATCATATTACGCCTATACTGGCTCACTTGCACTGGCTTCCTGTGCACTTAAGATGCGACTTTAAGGTTTTACTACTTACGTATAAAATATTACACGGTTTAGCTCCAGCCTATCTCGCCGATTGTATTGTACCATATGTCCCGACAAGAAATCTGCGTTCAAAGAACTCCGGCTTATTAGTGATTCCCAGAGCCAAAAAAAAGTCTGCGGGATATAGAGCGTTTTCTATTCGGGCTCCAATACTCTGGAATGCCCTCCCGGTAACAGTTAGAGATGTTACCTCAGTAGAAGCATTTAAGTCCCATCTTAAAACTCATTTGTATAATCTAGCCTTTAAATAGACCCCCCCTTTTTTTAGACCAGTTGATCTGCCGTTTCTTTTCTTCTCTCCTCTTCTCCCCTGTCCCTTGCGAGGGGGAGTTGCATAGGTCCGGTGGCCATGGATGAAGTGCTGGCTGTCCAGAGCCGGGACCCCGGGTGGACCACTAGCCTGTGCATCGGTTGGGGACATCTCTGCGCTGCTGACCCGTCTCCGCTCGGGATGGTTTCCTGTTGGCCCCGCTGTGGACTGGACTCCCGCTGATGTGTTGGATCCACTGTGGACTGGACTTTCACAATGTTATGTCAGACCCACTCGACATCCGTTGCTTTCGGTCTCCCCTAGAGGGGGGGGGGGGGGTTACCCACATATGCGGTCCTCTCCAAGGTTTCTCATAGTCATTCACCGACGTCCCACTGGGGTGAGTTTTTCCTTGCCCGTATGTGGGCTCTGTACCGAGGATGTCGTTGTGGCTTGTACAGCCCTTTGAGACACTTGTGATTTAGGGCTATATAAATAAACATTGATTGATTGATTGATTGCCTGCAACAGGTTTTGGAGCAACATATGTTGCCATCTAAGCAACGTTATCAATCAATCAATCAATGTTTATTTATACAGCCCTAAATCACAAGTGCCTCAAAGGGCTGCACAAGCCACAACGACATCCTCGGTACAGAGCCCACATACGGGCAAGGAAAAACTCACGCCAGTGGGACGTCGGTGAATGACTATGAGAAACCTTGGAGAGGACCGCATATGTGGGTAACCCCCCCCCCCCCCCTCTAGGGGAGACCAAAAGCAATGGATGTCGAGTGGGTCTGACATAATATTGTGAAAGTCCAGTCCACAGTGGATCCAACACATCAGCGAGAGTCCAGTCCATAGTGGGGCCAGCAGGAAACCATCCCGAGCGGAGACGGGTCAGCAGCGCAGAGATGTCCCCAACCGATGCACAGGCTAGTGGTCCCGACTCTGGACAGCCAGCACTTCATCCACCGGACCTATGCAACTCCCCCTCGCAAGGGACAGGGGAGAAGAGGAGAGAAGAAAAGAAACGGCAGATCAACTGGTCTAAAAAGGGGGGTCTATTTAAAGGCTAGATTATACAAATGAGTTTTAAGATGGGACTTAAATGCTTCTACTGAGGTAGCATCTCTAACTGTTACCGGGAGGGCATTCCAGAGTACTGGAGCCCGAATAGAAAACGCTCTATAGCCCGCAGACTTTGTTTTTGGCTCTGGGAATCACTAATAAGCCAGAGTTATCATGGACGCCCCTGCTTATTTCAGCAAGACAATGCTAATCCGCGTGCTACAACAGCGTGGCTTAATAGTAAAAGAATGGGGGTACTAGACTGGCCTGCCTGTAGTCCAGACCTGTCTCCCATTGAAAATGTGTGGCACATTATGAAGCCTAAAATACCACAACGGAGACCCCGTACTGTTGAACAACTTAAGCTGTACATCAAGCAAGAATGGGAAAGAATTCCACCTAAAAGCTTCAAAAATTGGTATCCTCAGTTCTCAAACATTTACTGAGTGATGTTAAAAGGAAAGGCCATGTAACACAGTGGTAAAAATGCCACTGTGTCAACTTTTTTGCAATGTGTTGCTGCCATTAAATTCTAAGTTAATGATTATTTGCACACAAAAAAAAGTGTCGAACATTAAATATCTTGTCTTTGCAGTGTATTCAATTGAATATAAGTTGAAAAGGATTTGCAAATCATTGTATTCTGTTTTTATTTACGGTTCACACAACGTGCCAACTTCACTGGTTTTGGGTTTTGTAATTGACACAATTTTTTAAAATTTTCAAAACGTTATGTTTTGTTCCGCCTAACTAGGCAGCGCACAGTCGTTGTCATTTTATGTTGTATTGGATAGCATTGTATATAAATGTTTATTTCGGACATGTTAAAAAAGAAGGAGAAAAAGAATCCCAAAACAACAAGTACAATGAGTAATAAAAAACATGTTTACAGTTTCACATTCTAACATGTTGAAAAAGGAGTAGGAAGAAGCAGAGCCACTGAAGTCACTTCTTTACAGGTACCATTCCTGGTTCCGTGGTTACCATGACAATTTTCCTCTTTGCCATCATTGTGGTTGTCATAAGAACAAGCAAAACAATGCATTCATTTTTTTTTTTTTTTCAACTTTAAAAGTGTAATTCTCCGATGTGTAATGTTCCGCAGTACATTGTATTGCTTTGACTTCTGCTGGGAAAATATCTGTAACAAAAAAAAATACAGCATAGCTTGACTATAGAAACATAAGCAGAAACTCCCATCCATCTCAGCAATACATAATGGCTCCTTGGATAAAAAGAGCAAAACATCAGAGAAACTCTGCTAATATACTGTAGGAGGCTCGTCACGAGCACGGATAATAAAAACTTAACACGTAATGACTCGTGCGTGAACCACACGCTGAGAGTCTATGTAGCGTATCACACACCAACTCAAGGATCTGAAGATATAATCCAGGAGCATTAATCCCAGTCAGCACTGTACAAGTGGGAGAGTAATTCCAGCCTACAAATTCAGGATTTACTCTACATGCAACACACACTGCGTACACTCTGCGGGGTATCCATATGTGCATGACTGGAGGCTTACACACACACACACGAACACACACACACACGCACACTCACACACACGCAGGATTTACTGAAATCTGTAGCTTGAAGCCTCATGATGAAAATACTGTCAGATCTTACAAACACACACACGCACACACACACACACAATCAGATAGCACCAATCTTCATCTGGTTGTCCTTTCACCATCATCCATTACATGTATCAATACATAGTATGATATGTGTGCATGTACATTATGTTAAAACCTTTGGGCAACACACTGCGACGGGGGTATGTTCGTCATAACTCAAACAGCAAGCTTCTCCGGAGTAATGTGTGTGTTTGTGTATGTGAATGTGTAAGCGCACGTCTTTACAGATGTTTGGAGTTAAGTGTGCGTCGAGTGTTGTGCATCCTGACTTTGCATTGTTGATAATTATTCGTGAGTTTGCAGTTTTGTGTAAAGGGGTGTGTGTTTGATCAAGCAGGTTAATATTCCGCACAGTGTGCAGTCAGTGTGTCGGTGAAGTGACACCCGGTCATGCCTCAGAGCGCCATGCCACCCACGCACACACACACACACACACATTTGCCTATACGTTACATTGCAAACCGATTACACTGCATTGGTTTGCTGTCATCTTCACAGGCAGAGCTGCACCTCTAATCTTCACTTTTGCTGCGTCATTGAAATTGCTGTTAATACGGTCTCACACATAGACGAGGGGGGAAAAAAAACAACTGCGATATTATTCTTGCACGTAAATATTAGGACAGGGGTGTCCAAACTACGGTGTGGTGCACCGAGTTTGAAATCACAAAACTCCTTAAAGGCCTACTGAAACCCACTACTACCGACCACGCAGTCTGATAGTTTATATATCAATGATGAAATCTTAACATTATAACACATGCCAATACGGCCGGGTTAACTTATAAAGTGACATTTTAAATTTGCCGCTAAACTTCCGGTTCGAAACGCCTCTGAGGATGACGTATGCGCGTGACGTAGACCGGGGAACACGGGTATGCCTTCCACATTGAAGCCAATACGAAAAAGCTC
The DNA here is from genome assembly GCF_033978785.1 of Entelurus aequoreus. NCBI lineage: Eukaryota > Metazoa > Chordata > Actinopteri > Syngnathiformes > Syngnathidae > Entelurus > Entelurus aequoreus. The sequence goes on from NC_084732.1 coordinate 28,114,612, forward strand.
TGTTTTCATTTCATAATTCCACAGTATTCTGGACATCTGTGTTCGTGAATCTGTTTCAATCATGTTCATTGCATTATGGAGAAGGAAGCTGGGCAAGCAAAGAAGAAAGTTGTCGGTGCGAAATGGACGTATTTTTCGAACGTAGTCAGCCACAACAGTACACAGCCGGCGCTTCTTTGTTTACATTCCCGAAAGATGCAGTCAAGATGGAAGAACTCGGATAACAGAGACTCTAACCAGGAGGACTTTTGACTTGGATACACAGACGCCTGTAGAGAACTGGGACAACACAGACTCTTACCAGGATTACTTTGATTTGGATGACAAAGACGCAGACGTGCTACTGTGAGTATGCAGCTTTGGCTTCTAAACATTTGATCGCTTGACCGTATGTGCGCAACTTTTTTTTGCGTATTTACGTAACTTTTTTTTAAAATATATAAGCTTTATGAACCTTGGGTTAGGTGAACGGTCTTTTGGGCTGAGTGATTGTGTGTGTTGATCAGGTGTTTGAATTGTATTGGCGTGTTCTATGGAGCTAGGAGCTAGCAGAGGAGCTAGGAGCTAGCATAACAAACACGCAGGTGTTTTTATGCAGGATTAATTTGTGGCATGTTAAATATAAGCCTGGTTGTGTTGTGGCTAATAGAGTATATATATGTCTTGTGTTTATTTACTGTTGTAGTCATTCCCAGCTGAATATCAGGTCACCCCCGGCTCTCACAGCATCTTCCCTATCTGAATAGCTTCAACTCCCCACTAGTCCTTCACTTGCACTTTACTCATCCACAAATCTTTCATCCTCGCTCAAATTAATGGGGAAATTGTTGCTTTCTCGGTCCGAATCTCTCTCACTTCATGCGGCCATCATTGTAAACAATAGGGAACTTTGCGTATATGTTCAACTGACTACGTCACGCTACTTCCGGTAGGGGCAAGCCTTTTTTTTATCAGATACCAAAAGTTGCAATCTTTATCGTCGTTGTTCTATACTAAATCCTTTCAGCAAAAATATGGCAATATCGCGCAATGATCAAGTATGACACATAGAATAGATCTGCTATCCCCGTTTAAATAAAAAAAAATCATTTCAGTAGGCCTTTAACTTTTTGCAATTATCAAGAATCGTATTTATTTTATTTTTTTTAACATGGTGCCGCTGTAGTGGCTGCTGGTGGCAGGAGCTCTGTGCTCTTGTGTCATCCTTTTGTGGTTCTGATGTTTCCCTCTTGTTTTTATGTGGGGGGTTTTCGGGACCCTTTTGGGTTGTGCGACAAGGGGTAGCACTTTCGTGACTTCTGTGGTGCTTTTTTGTGGGCTACTGGGTCTGCCTCCCGAGAGCCTTTTGGCCATGGAGACCAGCTGCTGGGTCTCTGCCACACCAGAGCCCGTTCGGAGAGACTAGAGGAGAGGAGATACAGATGAAGAGACAGGGCTGCGGAGCTGGCGCTGGGCGCCGGGACGGACAAGCTTCACGGTGTCTTGGCTGAATGAGCAGGTATCGGACACCTCGGTCTCCTTGGACGCATCCTCGCTCATCCATGCAGACTGGACACTGGCCGAGAGTTAGTGGGCGGCCGAGGGTGGTTACTCTCTTGGTTGCTTTGTTGGGTCTGCTCCTGTCTCTGGCCATGCTCCCCCCACCCCAGCAGACGATGGCGTGGAACACCGCCGAGGCCACCACAGTGTATATTTTTTTTATTTGTTTTAGTTTTTTTGTTTGTTGTTGTTGTTTTACTTTTGAGCTGTATGTATAAATGGCTGGTTACGTCAGCTCTGCTCTTTTAATGTCTTTAATGTCCTTTGTATTCGTTGATGTTTGAAGTTTCCGTCTTACACACATGCTTATGTGTGCTATGTGAGCTACCCCTCTCCAGGGGTCCAGGCTTAGACTGTTTTTTGTTTTTTTTTCTCACAACCCCCAGCGTTTACCTGTTCCTCACCTTTTTTGTAAGGGGCGCCGGAAGTTGGCAGACCTGTCAGCGATCCTGTTCTGTCTCCCTGTAATGTTTGTCTGCTCTTGAATGGGATTGTGCTGAAAATCTTAATTTCCCCTCGGGGTTTATTAAAGTATTTCTGATTCTGATTCTGATTCTGAATAGAAAATAAATTCCACTTTACTTTGTTGGTTACTCTTCTCGGCGTGCAGCGGAAGGGAGCAAGAGAAGGCAGTGTGGACAACACTTAGGATGCTTCTAGAATGTTTCAAGCCACGCATTGCTTGTCAATTGCTTTATTTGCACACATATTGAGCCAACAAAACCAGAAAAAAATGCAGTAAAAAGGATTTAAAAAGCAGCACTGAGCACAGTAGCGAACAACAGCTGTGCTGACTGAATGTACACTGGCGATCGATCAGCCCGCTCACGATGGCTGTGCTGCCGGGCACAAAATGGCTGCGCTGCGAGGCATTCAGTGCACAAGGTTTGTACACTAAAGCATATTTATTCGGTATGTGGTTCGTAAATCGAGGTTACACTGTACCAGCACAGGCAACCCAAATATCCACCCTTCTATGTTTAGCCATTCAGGAGAAGTATTAGAACATAAGGTGTCCTCATGTTTTTACATGGCTGTATATGAAAATGTATGAGCAATGAGTCCAAACCTACCGCTACCGCATCCTGTGCTGCTCGCAAATTACTTGTTATCGATCCTCCTTATGACCGAGGTTATAGAAGGTACGCTCCAGTCGTATCAGTGGCTCTCCAGTGCTTGTGTATTGATAATCCATGCTTCTGTCCACAGTGTTTAAGCCACAGACAGATGCGTTATCCTTGCTCCGACCTGCACAAAAAACATTTCACTACATCCGTGCTTTGTAATCATTAATCTCTAAACGACCACAATACATCGTGATTAAGGTAATTCATGTTTTTTTTTTTAAATCACTCAAAGGAATAAATCATAAACATAAAACACTTAAAATAAAGAATTTTATCAGATTAATCACACTTTCACATTCTGATTGATTGCAATTAATCACAGTAGATTACTTGCGTGCAACATTTGAATTAATCTTAAAAAATTGACAAACAAATGCAATGTTATTGCCAAAATGTCATAAAGGATGTTATAAAAGATGCTATACTTGAATTTGATAATAACCATTTTATTTACTCTGTAAAAAACATATTTTATAGTAAAATACTGGCAGCTTAGGTAGCAGAAATTTACTGTATATTTACAGTAACGCACGGTAAAACTATGACCGTAGATTTTAGGTAAAGAAAAAAACAGCCACCAACATCTTACCATTTTTTTTTTTTCAAAATACAGTAAAAACCAGAAAAGGTAAGGAAGCATGTGTGCTCAAAATAAAATGTGAGATTAATATGTGTTTATACACATGTGATTATGTGTGATTAATTGCATGAGTTAATGTTAATGTTAAAATACAACGTATTAGGCGGCCACTGGGGTTGCGCAATATAGACAATTTCCGATGTAAATTATGTAAGTTTGGCTGACGATAAAGATTCCAATACTATCTTTATGTAGGGATAATGCATATTGATGGCACATTCTAGCTGTGTACCACAGATTTGACAGTGACAAGATAGCGGACACGTCCACAGTGCAATGTAGCATTCTTGCTAGCGGCTAATGTCCCTCCACAGTGCAAAGCCACTTCTAAGTCAGCAATCCTCGCCTTCGTAGAGGCAAATAAAGTATGTTTCTTACAAGTTTCATCCCTGGAGAACGAAGAATAGCTAAACATGCTACACTACACACTGTAGGATGATATGCTAACCGTAAGATAGAGAGCTCTTGAATGTAAAACAATGGTGGGCGGATTGATTCAAATATCGACGGTAACGGTACCAAGTAGTATAGTACCTGGCCGATACCAGAGTGGTTAAATCAGTATTTATTTTTTTTACTATACATTTTTTTTTTGGTCCTTTCCGTTATTGTTTACAAACTCAGGAAATAAGTCATTGGACACAGAACGGCCAATAGTCTCAACCAATTATATATATATATTTTAAACTGATTAATATTGTGTTGTGTTTTTGTCTGATTATAATTGTGATCAAAAATTTCAAAATTCAATGATCTTGACAATTTAAGTATCAGCATTGGTATGACCAAGACTGTCCCTGCAACTACTTGGTATTGAATTGATACCCAAATGTGTAGTATCTCCCAAAACTAATCTGAAGTATCCAAACAACAGAAGAATAAGTGTTCAAATCATTTGAACAGAAGTTAAGTAGAACCATTGTTGCAAAATAATGTAACCACATATTAACAGTAAATTTGTTGGTAGAATAATAGTTGTGAGTAAATAATACTCGGAATGACGCAATATGTTATCGCATGCATCAGCAGCTAAATTAGGAGCCTTTGTAACACGTTTTAAAATGGTTCTATTATCATATATACCAAATAATGTATCATGATGTATATTGTTATTGCAGGAGGCTGCAATATAAATTATAGGCCATATGGCCTATCCTTAGTGGCTAGCGACTGGTGCTACCATTAACAGTTGACCCCACAACCCGATGCCTTATAAAAAATGCAGAATTCTTGCATGGCATGCAAGTTATATGGCCTGTGTGGCATTTAATGATGCAAAGGCGTGTGCTAATATTTCATTAGTCTTACAGGAAAAAAACAGAGAACAAACTTTGTTGGAGACATGTGCGACTCAAGTTTTTTTTTTACCTCTGAAGTGTATTATATTATAATCCAGCATAGAGTAAAGGAAGAGTTATGGCGCCACACATGTAATCCACTCTATTAGCATGGACACTGCAGAGGTCATCTTCAGTCGGGTCGGGCCTTGTATTAAAAGCCAAGGAGAAGGACATCATTGATATTCCCATCACTACTAGGAATTTGTCTGAAGTTGCTAATCTTCGAGGAAAAGAACATTTCAAGTCTTGTTCCAAGTTGTTACAAAGATTCAACTGCGATTTTAACGCAGCAAGCTGCTCAGCTGACTCTGTTTTCTTCAACAAACAATATTTTTTAAAACAGTAAATGTTTTTTTATACATATTCGGACTTTCTGTTTTCGAATCAGGATTTTCGAATCTGGCTTGTTAGAGTTTGTCCACAGTCGGTCAAATCAATAAAATCTATGGCGTTGTTTTTTTTAAAGGCCTACTGAAACCCACTACTACCTACCACGCAGTCTGATAGTTTATATATCAATGATGAAATCGTAACATTGCAACACATGCCAATACGGCCGGGTTAACTTATAAAGTGCAATTTTAAATTTCCCGCTAAACTTCCGGTTGAAAACATCTATGAATGATGATCTATGCGCGTGACGTCAATCGTTGAAACGTAAGTATTCGGTCCCATTGAATCCAATACAAAAAGCTCTGTTTTCATCTCAAAATTCCACAGTATTCTGGACATCTGTGTTGGTGAATCTTTTGCAATTTGTTTAATAAACAATGAAGACTGCAAAGAAGAAAGTTGTAGGTGGGATCTGTGTATTAGCGGCGGACTACAGCAACACAACCAGGAGGACTTTGAGATGGATAGCAGACGCGCTAGCCGCCGACCTCACCTTGACTTCCTCCGTCTCCGGGCCGCCGACCGCATCTATGATCGGGTGAAGTCTTTCGTCGCTCCGTCGATCGCTGGAACGCAGGTGAGCACGGGTGTTAATGAGCAGATGAGGGCTGGCTGGCGTAGGTGGATAGTTAATGTTTTTGGTATAGCTCTGTGAGGTCCCGTTGATAAATTAGCTTCAATGGCATCGTTAGCAACAGCATTGTTAAAGGCCTACTGAAATGATTTTTTTTTTTATTTAAACGGGGATAGCAGATCCATTCTATGTGTCATACTTGATCATTTCAAGATATTGCCATATTTTTGCTGAAAGGATTTAGTATAGAACAATGACGATAAAGTTCGCAACTTTTGGTCGCTGATAAAAAAAAGCCTTGCCTATACCGGAAGTAGCGTGACGTCACAGGAGGAAGGATTCTTCACAATTCCCCGTTGTTTACAATGGAGCGAGAGAGATTCGGACCGAGAAAGCGACGATTACCCCATTAGTTTGAGCGAGGATGAAAGATTTGTGGATGAGGAACGTTAAAATGACGGACTAGAATGCAGTGAAAGACATATCTTTTTTCGCTCTGACCGTAACTTAGGTACAAGGTCTCATTGAATTCCACACACTCTCCTTTTTCTATTGTGGATCACGGATTTGTATTTTAAACCACCTCGGATACTATATCCTCTTGAAAATGAGAGTCGAGAACGCGAAATGGACATTCACAGTGACTTTTATCTCCACGACAATACATCAGCGAAGCTCTTTAGCTACTGAGCTAACGTGATAGCATCTGGCTCAAATGCAGATAGAAACAAAATAAATAAATCCCTGACTGGAAGGATAGACAGAAGATCAACAATACTATTAAACCATGGACATGTAACTACACAGTTAATAATTCTCAGCCTGGCAAAGCTTAACAATGCTGTTGCTAATGACGCTGAAGCTAACTTAGCAACTTAGCAACCGGACCTCACAGAGCTATGATAAAAACATTAGCGCTCCACCTACGCCAGCCAGCCCTCATCTGCTCATCAACACCCGTGCTCACCTGCGTTCAAGCGATCGACGGTGCGACAAAGGACTTCACCCGATCACAGATGCGGTTGGCGGCTAGCATCGGCTAGCGCGTCTGCTATCCAAGTAAGTACTCCTTGTTGTGTTGCTACAGCCAGCCGCTAATACACCGATCCCACCTACAACTTTCTTCTTTGCAATCTCCATTATTCATTAAACAAATTGCAAAAGATTCACCAACACAGATGTCCAGAATACTGTGGAATTGTTCGATGAAAACAGAGCAGTTTCTATGGTGACACATTGGGTACGAATACTTCCGTTGCCGTCGTGACGTCATGTGCATACGCATCATACATAGACGTTTCCAACCGGAAGTTTAGCGGGAAATTTAAAATTGCACTTTATAAGTTAACCCGGCCATATTGGCATGTGTTGCAATGTTAAGATTTCATCATTGATATATAAACTATCAGACTGCGCGGTCGGTAGTAGTGGGTTTCAGTAGGCCTTTAAGCTTTGCCAGCCTGGAAAGCATTAACCGTGTATTTACATGTCCATGGTTTAATAGTATTGTTAATTTTTTGTCAATCCTTCCAGTCAGGGGTTTATTTATTTTGTTTCTATCTGTATTTAAGCACGATGCTATCACGTTAGCTCCGTAGCTAAAGAGCTTCACCGATGTATTGTCGTGGAGATAAAAGTCACTGTGAATGTCCATTTCGCGTTCTCGACTCTCATTTTCAAGAGGATATAGTATCCGAGGTGGTTTAAAATACAAATCCGTGATCCACAGTAGAAAAAGGAGAGAGTGTGGAATCCAATGAACCCTTGTACCTAAGTTACGGTCAGAGCGAAAATAGATACGTCCTGCACTGCACGCTAGTCCTTCACTCTCACGTTCCTCATCCACAAATCTTTCATCCTCGCTCAAATTAATGGCGTAATCGTCGGTTTCTCGGTCTGAAAAAGAGACAGATTCCGACTGGCTCCCAGGCTAGCAGTACTCGCTTTACTACACGTCTGGGGACGGCGTGGCACTGTTGGGAGAGTGGCCACCATCAACCTGAGGGTTCCTGGTTAGATCCCCAGCTTCTACCAACCTAGTAACGTCCGTTGTGTACTTGAGCAAGACACTTCACCCTTGCTCCTGATAGCTGCCTTGCATGGCACCTCCCGCCATCAGTGTGTGAAGGTGTGTGTGAATGGGTGAATGTGGAAATAGTCTCAAAGCGCTTTGAGTACCTTGATGGTAGAAATGCGCTATACAAGTATAACCCATTTAATATTTACCATTTCTGACACTAGACGAATGTCACAGAGCAGTGATTAAGTCTGTGGTCAAAATCTTGCACACATCTGCCACAGTAGATGCTCCTTTTTCCACCAGATTTTTACTCAATCATTATATTACACAGGTGAAAGTCAAAAGAATGTAATATCGTCTAAAAGTTCCTTCATGTCAGCAGTTCAACTTCCAATGTAAAACTAATTTGTCATATTAACTCATTACATGCAAAGTAAGCTATGTCAAGCCATTATTATATTTTTTAAGATCTTAGCTTACACTCTTTGAAACTTCCAATAGGCCGAGATTTTTAACTCAAGGTTTTCATAAACAGGAAGCCGTAATCCTTACAATTATCACAAATAAAGGCTTGACATATCTCACTTTGCATGTAATGAGTTAATATCATGTTATTAAATGTTAAATGTTTGTGTAATTTCCACATATGATTTATTTTGTTAAACTCTACAGAATAATATTTATTTCTCATATCTATTTTAATATATATAATTTTCTATGCTACAAATGTGCCTCTTAAGACCTCACTGTAAGCTTTGTAAGGTCATGTAACTTGTAAGCTAGGGTTGTCCGAATACTAATATTAGGGTACCGGTAGCAAAATGTATTTCGATACATACTCTATATTTTTCGATATATTATTTTGTGTGATATTCTAGTATCAATCCAATACCAATTAGTTACAGGGTCACACATTGATCATAATTAAAGTTCTGCTTTGTCCAGGAATGTATTTCCTGATTTTATAAACAAGAAAAAATGACAAAAGATTTTGAGATAATAAAAAATATCAATGTAATCATTGGAGTATCCACTATACACGGTTCTTGTACTTGGTATTGTTACAGCCGAGGTTTGTGTAGATCATACTTGCCAACCTTGAGACCTCCAATATCGGGAGGTGGGGGGTGGGGGGGCTTGGTCGGGGGCGTGGTTATTTACAGCTAGAATTCACCAACTCGAGTATTTCATATATATTTCATATATATATATATATATATATATATATATATATATATATATATATATATATATATATATAAAATATATATATATATATATATATATATATATATATATATATATATATATATATATATATATATATATAAAATATATATATATATATATATATATATATATATATATATATATATATATATATATATATATATATATATATATATATATATATATATATATGTATGAAATACTTGACTTTCAGTGAATTCTAGCTATATATATATATATATATATATATATATATATATATATATATATATATATATATATATTTATTTTATTTACATAGAAAGAAAAAAAAATACTTGAATTTCAGTGTTCCGGTGGCTATCCATTATTTGGCAGTATTGTCCTGTTTAACTTCTCCGTTCATGATGAGTATATCATTTCGGCCACCGTGTTCAATGGAGAAGTCTGTTCTACATATTTACAGGCAACATACACCTTCCCCTTCGAACTGTCCTGGATGAACTGAAATTCTTGTTTCCAGTCGTTTTGGAACTTGCAAGCGTATTTCTTCATCTTGCTCGTCGACGGCGTCGCCATGTCTGTAATTTCCTCGTTCTTCTGCTTCGTCTCCTTGTTGGGTGCGCAGTTGTGCACTCTACTCTCTAAAAGCCCTAGATGTTATGACGTCATTGGGCAGGAAAGCTGTTTATATTGTGGGAAAGCGGACGTGAGAACAGGCAGCCCCCACTCAGTCTCAGGTCCGCATTGAGCTGGAGGGGGCGTGGCCTCCAGCTCCGGCTGAACACCGGGAGTTTGTCGGGAGAAAATCTCTGCCGGGAGGTTGTCGGTAGAGGCTAGGGATGGGCGATACCACACTTTTAGGATTCGATACGATACCGATACTTTTTCTTGCATTTTCATCCATACCGATACCGATACCGATACCATTAATTTCTTATTGGCAATTTTTGTCAGTCAAAAATATTATTACTATTATTATTTAAGACAAATCACAAGACAAATACAGACCATTTATACCACATGTATTATGGTCAATATATAATAAAAGTAAAATTAAAATAAATAACATAAATATGAAAAATAAATTAAATATTATATATAATAATAATTATATATTATATATAATAATAATTTGATATTAGGGCTTTCCAATTAACTGTCAAATCCGAATCGCAAGAAGCTGCAGTTATTTTTTAAAGTTTGTGATATAATTAGCAATTAATGAAATATGAAATAGGCTAATGTTTTCGAAATGTAAGAAATCATGTTACAGATTAAAACCAAAATCACATTCAATCATATATTTCAAGATTTTCTTGGAAAAAAATAAAACTGTAATGCAAAGAAGAAGAATCTCCAAATTGTATCTCTTTCTTATCTTGTTTTAAATACTCAAGCAATTTTCAACCAACAATAAATTCCCCTGTGTGGAAATTATTTGAATTTAGGATAATCATTTAAACAAAAATATTCAGTAAAAAAATAAAACAAACAATGCCTGACACTGGATATGCCTGGCTGCATCGCTACAGTCGGCTGGCTGTGTGTGTGTTGCACGTTGACGACGCTCATTCGCTGTCTCCTGTCACGTGACTGGGCCAGCTCTATACTCTGCCAGGTCCAGGGGTGTCCCAGCACATAGTAAGTTAAGTAAGTCATCAAAAACATCTGAAAGTGATGCTTGCACCCCCCACACGCCGTTTTTTGGTTTATATCGATACTTTTTTCCGAAAAGTGATGCCAAATGAGTAGCGTGTGAGTATCGATACATCGATACTGCAGGATCGATACGCACATCCCTAGTAGAGGCGCTGAATACCGGGATTATCCTGCTAAAAACGGGAGGGTTGGCAAGTATGGTGTAGATCCACCCATGGCATTTGTTTACATTCGGGAGCGCTAGCTTGCTTTTAGCGGTTAGCCATTGTATGATCCAATGGTGTGTAGTGAAGCATCTTAGCCATTTCTGCCTCCAGGGATGATACTTGTACAAAACATAGTTTGTTCATCGCCATGGACGCGACAATTGATTGGGGATTTACAAAAAGCTAAAATATTGCCGACTGCGGATGGACGTTAGCCACTAAGTTAGTGAGCCATTTTTTAAAAACCTCTTCCAGAGCGGCGCTTTAGTGTGAAAAGCTTCACCTCTATCATTTGTTTTTAAGCCAAAATGTGTCCACACCGTGTCTGTTTGTAAGTACTGCGTACGTGTGCATTGCCTAAGATGCGCCGGTCTGCTGGCTTTACCAGTTAAGTCACAAAGCGACAACGCCACGCCGTCATGTCTGTAAGAAAAAAAAATTATAGCATTTTTCAGAGGCAGTATGGTACTGTTTTTAATTCATTAGTACCGCAGTATTTTATTAGCACCAGTGTGCCGTACAACCCTATTCTAAACTAGTCAAAATTGATGCAAGTCTACCTTTTTTTTCCTCTTTTTTCCAGATCAGAAAACAGATAAACAACCAAATCATTAAGCAGAATCAAAAGTGGACTTAGAACAGGAAAAATCGTACCAATTCCCATCCCTAATACAGCCCCACCCCCCAAAAAACATCAACATAGATGAATACATCATGGGAAAAAGATAAACATTTAATACTAATCATAAACAAAAACACATAGATGTTTCTTTAAATATATGGATAACGTTTATTTAGCCCTTTTATTTGACTGTTAAATGACAAATTCTCGCGCCATCTCAGGTTTACTTCCTATCACTGAATGCATACTATATGGAAATTTGTACCGTACCAAATGTTCCATACTGAAACAAATCTGATAACAAATAATACCATCACACACATATTAATAACTAATCACATTAATTTTGCAAGATGTCCAGGCTGGTCAGCCATGCATGACATACAATAATTTTCTGCAAGGTTATACCAGATGAGGTGGTGGACACCTGGTGACAGGTAGACACAAGAGGAGGAAGAAGAAGAGACATAGACGGATGCGTTGACACAGACGTAGATGGAAATAATGGGAAAGAGTCATCAATAGTAGGACAAAACAAGAGAGTCAAATAAGTAGACCAGGAAGACACAATAACTCTTCCTCATGTGATCAATAACCCTCCGAAAGGATCAATAGTCACGGTACCCATCAGTTTCAAGATGATGGCTCTTTTTGTCAGAACACATTCTGCAGCAGTGTAAGAGATGACCTATGACACTGAGGACATATTTAGTTTTTCTGTGCATTGTGGCCTCTAGTTAGGACTCAGTAATCATCAAAATAATGTTTAGCTTGTTTAATAATTTCATAGTAACACCTTCAGATTGGAATTGTTGGAAGGAAAACAATCCCAACAGTAAATGTCTGTAATGAACTTGAGGAAATGTACTAAAAGCCTTTTAATCGAATCAAAATACAGATGAGAGACCGTGGACTCTCCACATTGTCATTACTTCATCACACCAGTGACTCACACACATGACTGGAACCCTTCTGTTGATCTTATTATAAATAATTCATTATCACTTTTACGGTTTGTTTACAGAGTATATCTGAGTCTACAATGTGATGTTGGTTTTCTAATTCATTATTTATGAAATAAGTAAGTAGATACGCCTGAGCTTGCGTCATAAATGTCAACGTCTGTCTAAACTTCATTTGGACCTCGTTTTGTGCTCCGAATATACACAAATTAATAGTGCTCCTAAATTATGCAATACTTTTATCACAAGTGCAATGTAAACATGTTGCGAAGAGCATAAATATTTCTTGTTATATTTGCACACCTTGAACCTCAGCCACATTGTCCGTGTATTACGCATCTTAAAATTACATATATATTGTATTCTTTATTAGGTTTGATGCGAAGTCATTTTATTGGATAATATTAATACTGCTACAATAAAGAGGTATGAGATTCATAATCAAACGAGCCCACATATTATGAGAAAAAAAAAACGTTAACAACAGAATAATCAAAATTGGGAAAATCATAATTCTAGCTTTAAGAAAAAAAGAGTCATTATTTATAAGGATAAAAGGCCATATTGTCGCAAAAACAAACATTTATTTTATAAGAACAACATTTAAATTTTACAAGAATGAAGGCGAGTAATACTAGAATAATCCTGTAATTTTGAAGAAATAAAATCATATTTTTAGCTAATATTAAGAACATTATTTTATGAAACTAAAAATCCATAACGTTTTTTTAAAAAAAAAGATTTTATAAGAATAACAATCACATTGAATAAGGTGGATTTTTCTAAAATAAACTTGTAAGTTTGAAAGAATAGGATCATATTATGAGAATAAACTCAGAATTCTAGAATTGAGTAGTGATTGTATGGGACTAAAAGGCCATAGTGATGCAAAAATAAACATGATTGTATAAGAGTAAAGCTGAAGTTATAAAATAATAAAATCAGATCATGAGAATGAACTCATACGTTTACAAGAATAAGGTCACAATACTTCGGAAATAAATGCATTTTACAAGAATGGACAACAAAGGGTGCAATACATGAAGGATAAACTCACAATGTACCTGAAGTCTCTGTATGAATTATTATAATTACGATACATTTTATTCAAATAAAGCTGGAATGTTACAAACGTGCACATTCTACACAAATAAAACGTTAGTTTATAAGAAAAAAAAACAAATTTTACAAGAATAAAGGCACAGTAATACAAGGTCAGACTTGTAAGTGTATGCTAAAATAAAGACATTTTACAATGATACTCAGATTTGTATGATACTAAAGTAATAATTTTACAACATAGAATAATCTTTAAGAAAACAAGTTGCAATATCATAAAAACATTGGGAATATAAGTCAAATAGTAATAAATGCATTTTATGGGAATAAGGTGTAATTTTATAAGAAAAACATATGGTTTTCAGAAAATGAAATCATGATTTAAAGTGAAATGGTAATTTTACAATAATAAAACTGGAATATTAAGGGACTACATTCCAAATCTTACCAGAATAAAGTCCCAGTATTACAAGTTTTTATGTTTTTAATTCAACCACTGTCAATGTATCCATTACGATAGTTCAGTGGTTCTCAAATGGGAGTACGCGTACCCCTGGGGGTACTTGAAGGTATGCCAAGGGGTACATGAGATTTTTTTAAATGTCTGTCAAATAGAACTGTGAAAAGAAATGCAACAATGCAATATTCAGTGTTGACATCTAGATTTGTTGTGGACATGTTCCATAAATATTGATGTTAAAGATTTCTTTTTTCGTAAAGAAATGTTTAGAATTAAGTTCATGAATCCATATGGATCTCTATTACAATCCCTAAAGAGGGCACTTTAAGTTGATGATTACTTCTATGTGTAGACATCTTTATTTATAATTGAATCACTTGTTTATTTTTCAACAAGTTTAGTTATTTTTATATATTTTTTTCCAAATAGTTCAAGAAAGACCAAAACAAATGAGCAATATTTTGCACTGTTATACAATGTAATAAATCAGAAACTGATGACATAGTGCAGTATTTTACTTTTGTATCTCTTTTTTTTCAACCAAAAATGCTTTGCTCTGATTAGGGAGTACTTGAATTAAAAGAATGTTCACAGGGGGTACATCACTGAAAAAAGGTTGAGAACCAATGCGATAGTTAATGTTTTTTAACATTTGATATTACAAAAACATTAAACATGCCCAGCGGGATACATTGTGGTCATCTAAAATGATCAACCACTCAGATTTTGTCAGGACTTGGTTCTCGGGTTTCTCCAGAAGGCAACGTAAAATTGGTGCGGGCAAGGCGTGAATTTAAATACATTATTTATTTTAACACTAATAAACTACAAAAAAGGGAAGAAAACAAAAGGCGCGCACAAAGGCGGAAATACAAAACTTGGGTATAAACACAAAACTTGCACAAAGGCAGAAACTATGAACAATAAAACAAAAACACAAAACTGTGGCATTAATAAACAAAAACTTACTTGGCAAAGAACTGTGAACATGACATGAAGTAGAGGGATGAAAAAGTGCGAGGTCGCCAGGACGAACAACAGAAACGACAGATTTAAATAGTGACATGATCAGTGACAACAGGTGCGTGACTCAAAATGTGAAACAGGTGTGTGACAAGACAGGTGAAAACTAATGAGTTGCTATGGAAACAAACAAGGAAGTGCAACCAGGAACTAAAAAGAGTCCAAAAAACAAACACATGGCCAAAACAAAAACATGAACAGACATGACAGAACCCCCCCCCCCCCCCCCCCCTTACGGACAGATCCCAGATGTCCAAAAAACAAAAAACAGGATCAAGAGTCATGGGAGGGCGGGAGGGGGACATGGCGGTGGGTCGCCAGGCCAAGTGGCCCCGAATCCACCGAGGTGGGCGACCCGGGAAGGGCCACATGCGTGGCCAACGATGAGGTGGGCGCATTTGGCGTGGCGGACGACCAGGCAGTGGCCATCTCCGTGGCAGACGAGGAGGCAGGCGCGTCATCATCATGGCAGGCGGCGAAGCTTGGCCTGGCGCGTCAGGCGGCGAAGCTTGGCGTGGGGGATCTTGGTCTTGGTGTGGGGGGTCTTGGTCTTGGCATGGGGGGTCCTGGTCTTGGCATGGGGGGTCTTGGTCTTGGCATGGGGTGTCCTGGTCTTGGCGTGGGGGGTCTTGGTCTTGGTTTGAGGGGTCTTGGTCTTGGTTTTGGTTTGAGGGGTCTTGGGCTTGGTCTTGGCGTGGGGGGTCTTGGGCTTGGTCTTGGCGTGGGGGGTCTTGGTCTTGGCGTGGAGCTGCCACGGGCGGCGCTTGGCGTCGTGGAGCTGCCACGGGCGGCGCTTGGCCTCATGGAGCTGCCACGAGTGGCGCTTGGCGTGGAGCTGCCACGGGCGGCACTTGGCGTGGAGCTGCCACGGGCGGCACTTGGCGTGGAGCTGCGACTGGTGGCGCTTGGCATGGTGGAGCTTGGCATGGTGGAGCTTGGCATGGTGGAGCTTGGCATGGTGGAGCTGCTAGGCATGTTGATAGCCTTGGAGCAGGGCGTGGAGCAGGTGGAGGTGGCCTAGCTGGAGGATGTGGCTTGGCAGGTCGAAAGACTGGTGGTGGCGGCCAAGCTGGTGGCTGTGGCTTGGCGTGACGAAAGACAGGTGGTGGTGGCCGAGCTGGAGGCTGTGGCTTGGCATGGCGATGCTGAACCACCCCACCTGAACAATTCCCAACCCTAGCCCCCCCCTCAAGGAGCGGATCCCAGACGCGCTCCCCACGGTCTGGAACCGTCTTTTGGGGTGGGTGGAGGGAGGTCAGGAGGGGGGCAGAATCCTCCCCTCCAAACTGTCCAAAAAGTCTTTCTTACACATACTGTACATATACATTCACTGTACAAGCACACATACACATACTGTACATATACAAGTACATATGCACACATACACTCATGCACATAATCACGTTTCATCAAACATATATTAACGTTGTTGCCCTAGGGTAAACTGGGTATAACACATGGCACACTGACAAAGCTTAACCTATTGTTACTATAACAATCTACAAGGTTAAGGTTGCTTCTCTTTCTTCCCCTCCATTTTTCTGCATTCTTTCGTATCTCAAGTTATCATTACGTATATGTATTGTTGCATTTGAACAATTGTATTGTTGATAATAAAGGTAAAGTACTGGTATTGTTTATTATCAATAGCACTATTTCTATTGGTATTCATATTGCTCCATTTTTAGTGTAATAATGCTCATTGTCATTTCTGTATTTTTTTTTTTATTTTTTTATTTTCACTAACTGCTTATTTGCTATTACTTTTACCATCATATTTGTACATGTCGTATTTGCTGATGTTGCTCTGTTGTTGTTGTTGTTGTTGTTGTGTTTGCTGTTGTTGTTTTTGTCTCTCTGTCTAATCCCCCTCTTGTCCCCACAATTCCCCCCTCTGTCTTCCTTTTTCTCTCTTTCTATCCCCTCCTGCTCCGGCCCGGCTGCACCAAATGATAATATAAATACATTTAATAAAGTCAAAATACAAGTAAGGCAACAAGAGAAGTATCCTACACTTCTCTTTTGTAAAGTAAATCTGAACAGCCGATATGGGCATCTACATCTGCTATATGATTTGCCCGAGAAGCTGGGCAGGACATTAAAAAAAAAAAAAAAAAAAAAAAAAAAAAAAAAGTCTTTCTTCTTCCTGGGATTGAGTGGGTGAAAAAAAAATTGTGTGACTTGGGCGTGGCTTGAGTCCTGGGGGGCGGGGCATGAAATTAAAATGACTGTGACTGATATGCTCTAATGTCCAAAATCATGTTCTGATAATATTTGATCATGGAAACAAAGTCCTTTGTTGAGGGCGGCTGATCAAAAGTAAAAAGAGTTCAGAGAAAAAAAATCTTGAGCTGTGATGTCATCAGGGTGAAGCCGGGCTGCCTGTGGCTTGCTTCCGCCCGGAGGGGGAGGAGCTTGCGGGAGTGACGTGTCCTCTCTGCTTGCGGAAGCCTTCCCTGACGTCCTTCGTCGGGAGCGGCGCCTCCGGGACAGCGGTGACGCAGCGCAGTCCTCGGACCAAATGGAGTCTCTGTACTCCATGGAGGAGTAGCGCAGCGTTTCCTCCTCCATGGCGCGGAGGACCTCCCTCGCTGCCTCGTCAAAACCGTCCAACTTTCGTTTGGAGAAACTGTTATGCTGGTGACCTACTGTCAGGACTTGGTTCTCGGGTTTTGTTTCTCCAGAAGGCAACGGAAAATTGGCGCGGGCAAGGCGTGAATTTAAATACATTATTTATTTTAACACTAATAAACTACAAAAAAGGGAAGCAAACAAAAGGCGCGCACAAAGGCGGAAATACAAAACTTGGGTATAAACACAAAACTTGCACAAAGGCAGAAACTATGGACAATAAAACAAAAACACAAACTGTGGCATTAATAAACAAAATTTACTTGGCAAAGAACTGTGAACATGACATGAAGTAGAGGGATGAAAAAGTGCGAGGTCGCCAGGACGAACAACAGAAACAGACAGATTTAAATAGTGACATGATCAGTGAAAACAGGTGCGTGACTCAAAACGTGAAACAGGTGCGTGACAAGACAGGTGAAAACTAATGAGTTGCTATGGAAACAAACAAACAAGGAAGTGCAACCAGGAACTAAAAAGAGTCCAAAAAACAAACACATGGCCAAAACAAAAAATAAACAGACATGACAGATTTACACACAGTGGCAAGTTCATAAATCCTGTTTTCAGGGGTTGCTGCACTTAATGTGTTTTTTTGTTTGTTTGTTTCTTTAGTTTTTTTAAGGTCAATAATTCCGGAAGCTATAGCCCTTTTTTTCTTCCATAAAGCACTGAAAATAAATATGCAGCCTCTCCAAGCACAAAGCTAATTGAATTTCTGGGCATGTCTTTGTTTTTTTAACAAGCAATCTTTAGAGCCACTCGGGGGTTTGCAAGTTGGAATGGCCTCACTAAAGCAGCAACAACAGGGTTTATTGAAATATTTACAGTATATTGGTAATATTATGCATGAATTTCCCCCAGGGATCAATAAAGTACTTTCTATTCTATTCTATTCTATTCATAATATCAATCAATCAATCAATCAAAGTTGATTTATATAGCCCTTAATCACAAGTGTCTCAAAGGGCTGCACAAGCCACAACGACATCCTCGGCTCAGATTCCACATCAGGGCAAGAAAAAACTCAACCCAATGGGCACAATGATTGTTTGATTTCATTTAGACACGCCTCCAGGTGACTACAATCAGGCTTGTTGGTCAGCTTTAGGGGCATGTAGAGTCGAGTGTCATCAGCATAACAGTGAAAGCTAACACCGTATTTGTGTATGATGTCACCGAGCGGCAGCATGTACAAACGTTTGTAGATGCTGAAGAGTGCAGGGCCAAGAACCGAACCCTGTGGAACTCCGCACGTTACCTTAACATACTCCGAGGTCACATTGTTATGGGAGACGCACTGCATCTTGTCAGTAAGATAGGAGTTAAACCAAGAAAAGGCTAAGTCTGACATACCAATATGTATTTTGATACATTCTAGTAAAATGTTATGATCGACGGTATCGAAAGCAGCGCTAAGATCAAGTAGCAGCAACATGGATGACGCATCAGCATCCATAGTTAGCAATACATCATTAGTCATTTTTGCGAGGGCTATCTCTGTTGAGTTATTTGCACTGAAACCGGACTGAAAGGGTTCACAGAGATTGTTAGACGCTAAGTGTTCATTTAGCTGCTGTGCAACAATTTTTTTTAGGATTTTCGAGATATAGGGAAGGTGGGACACCGGCCGGTAGTTTACCATGAGGTCAGGATCGAGGTTAGGTCTTTTGAGAAAAGGATGAATAACCGCTTTTTTTAATGCTAGGGTAACAGTGCCAGAGGAAAGTGATAAGTTTATAATATTTAGCACTGATGGTCCTAATATTACAAATAGCTCTTTGATACATTTCCCAGGAAGTGAGTCAAGTCAACATGTTGTTTGTTTTGTCACATTTACACGTTGCAGGAGTTCCTCTAATGTTATTTCATCAAAAAGAGAGAGACTATTTTGGAGGGCAATATCCGTCGTATATACATTTGTATCTGTGTTAATAGAACCTAGTTGTAGCTGGGACGCGTTGTCTTTAATCTCCTTTCTAATGAGTTACATTTTCTTATTAAAGAAATTCATAAAGTCATCTGCCGAATGGGTGGAGCTACTGGGAGGAGTCCCCTGTTGGGTTAGCGATGCTACTGTACTGAACAAATATTTAGGATCGTTTTTACTGAGGTAGATGAGATTGGAGCAGTAATTAGCTTTAGCTAAGGTAAGCATGCGTTTACAAGTTATTTAACTATCACTCCATGCTTGATGGAAAACTTCAAGTTTAGTCGCACACCATTTGCGTTCCAGCTTTCTACATGATAGTTATAGTTATAGTCATGGTTTGCACACGTTGTATTTTCCTCAACTTGCCTGACAACATGTCTGAAAAGGAGTAGGAAGATGCATTCAGAGCTTATTCAATCAAACTATTTTTTCAATGTCTAAGCAATTACTGATTGTCCACACACTGAACCAAATTGTTCGGAGCATAAGGCACACCGGATTATAAGGTGCATTAAAAGGGTCATACTATGATTTTTTATGTTTAAAACTTCCTTGTGATCTACATTACATGTAATTGTGGTTATTTTGTAAAAATGTTACATACATTGTTTTGTAGACCATCTTCAAGTCTCAAGCCGTTTGGCCAGGGGTCTTATTTACGTGCCTCCACTTTGACTGTGTCTTCTCCCTGTCATCTTTGTTGTAGTTTTTAGTCTACTGGCAGCTATATGTTAGAACTTGGGTTGTCCCGATACTAATATTTTGGTACTGGTGGTACTAACATGTATTTTGATAATTCTTGATACTTTTCATAACAAAGGGGACCACAATAAAATGTCATAATTGGCTTTATTTTCACAGACAATCTTATGATACATCAAAATGTGTTTCTTTTTGTGTTTCTTTTTGCAATAAAAGAACAATTGTGGCATTAAATAAGTAAACATGCTAGACAACTTCTATTTTAGTAGTAACGAAGTAAACGGGTTACAAAGGCTCCTAAAATGGCTGTTGACTTTTACAGTAACTTAATGTGGCTACGACTGGATACTTTCTGATTTAACATGTTCTATCTACACTTCTGTTCAAATGTAATAATCACTTACTATTCTGTTGTTTAGACACTTTGCATTAGTTTTAGGTGATATTACACATTTTGGTATCAATCCAATACCAAGTAGTTACACGGTCATACATTGGTCATACTTAAAGTTCACTGAAGATTGTGGATTGACGTTAGCTGTTAGCTTGCTTTGTTTTAAAGCACTGCTTGCAGAACAGTGCTTTAGTGTTTATAGCTCCAACAATAGCGTTAGTTTTTAAGGCAGAATATGTAAATTATCCCTCGTCTATCTCCACTCTGTTTCTGCTTGTAGGTACTCTGTGTGTGTGTGGGATTTGACTAACATGCGCTCTGCTGCTCGTATTACAAGCCATGTAACGACGTGACGACGATAGATAAAAGGCTAATGAAGCGATGAAAGAAAAGAAAAAAATTAAAAATATATAAATAAATAAATAATGTAATATTATAATATAATTTTAAACGCAAAATTTAAGAATACAATAAATTACTAATAAAATATCAAATTAATAAATAGGCATTTACTCTGCCCTCCCTAAATGTTGTGTGAAGTGAAGTGAATTATATTTATATAGCGCTTTTTCTCTAGTGACTCAAAGCGCTTTACATGGTGAAACCCAATATCTAAGTTACATTTAAACCAGTGTGGGTGGCACTGGGAGCAGGTGGGTAAAGTGTCTTGCCCAAGGACACAACGACAGTGACTACGATGGCGGAAGCGGGGATCGAACCTGGAACCCTCAAGTTGCTGGCACGGCCACTCTACCAACCGAGCTTTAACCGCCCGGTTGTATTTAGTTTGGCAGATAGGTAAACAGTCCAATTTAGAGACGAACACACTTCCTTCCAATTGGTTGTTAAATGATTCCCTCCAAAAGAATGCCAAGAAAACACGTTATGGAATGAAATTAATTGAAACCATAGAGTAAAAAAACGGTTGGAAAAAAACTCTTTTCAATTAGATTGTAGAAGAACAAACTTGACATAAAACAGTATATGCAATAATTACTTACTGGCCTATATTCTCCAAAGTTTGGAAGTGAAGATACGACTGCTGACTCATGGCTAACATAGAAATGACACGTAAATGTTCTCAAGCAAAGGGGAAAGAAAACAGATCCGAAATAGAAGCTCCTGAAGCGAGCAGTGAGCGCCGCCGATATTTGGAGCTGACTTGTTACGAGGTGTGTACATGATCAATGTTATTATTACATGTTCTTCCATGTTGAGTGCACATAGTAATACATAAACTTAAAACCAGTAGTATTGGGAACATAAATAATTATTCAAAAACAAGTACAAAAGTAAGATAAACCTTGCATATCAACAAAATACAATGATTCAAATTAATAAAGAAGGGTACAATATATAAATTGTAATTATAATTATAATTGATAGAGGAAAATTGAGAACTTTAATTATGAATTCTGACGTTTCGTTAGCTTTTTTTAATGTTTGCTAAGTCGATGAAAATATCTGTCTATTTCAATCATGGTTTATAGTTTAAGTTTATTTCAAACATGCATAATGTATTGTAATGTATTTTTTATTTGAGGTGCTCTCGTTGACAATTTGCATATGTGCATATAATATTTTTCATGGTTAATAAATAATTTTCAATTATATATTTGTTAAAAGTTATATTGCATAATACTATATTGCAGGGGTTCTTAACCTTTTAGACCTCGGGGCCCACTCAAATATTAACACTAAATTAGTCATCTTCCTCTTATTTCTATTGTATTCAATAATTTAATGTAGTTATAGTTTACAACTTGTCAAATGATATGAAACCATGTGTTCATCATAAATAACATTTATTTTACACATAGACCTTAGACTTAGGCCAGGCTGATTAGAGAAACAAGTATGAATCACATATACTGTATAAAAAGGAACTCATAAAAACTAATGAAAAATACATGTACGTACAATTAATTTGCGCAAAGTAAATAAACTAAAATAATAATAAATATGTTTTTTAACTTAAACTGAAAATACAGCTTCACCACTTTATTCATAATTTTTGCACTTAAAACCATCTGTTTATTTGATATTGTCATTACTGCCACACGTGGTAGAAAAGTGTATTACAACTGAGGACCGCTGCGGCTCCTACAGAACACAGCTGAGAAACAGATGTTTTATTTGCCAACCCTCTAGGGCAGTGGTCCCCAACCTTTTTGTAACTGTGAACCGGTCAATGCTTGAAAATTTGTCCCATGGGAGGGGGGAATTTTTATTTTATTTTTATTTTTTTTGTCATAAAAAATTACAATCATGTGTGCTTACGGACTGTATCCCTGCATACTGTATTGATCTATATTGATGTATAATGTAGGAACCAGAAATATTAATAACAGAAATAAACAACCCTTTTGTGCGAATGAGTGTGAATGAGTGTAAATGGGGGAGGGAGGTTTTTTGGGTTGGTGCACTAATTGTAAGTGTATCTTGTGTTTTTTTATGTTGATTTAATTAAAAAAATAAAATAAAATAAAACATGTTTATTTTATTTATTTATTTTTTTTAATTATTGTGCGGCCCGGTACCAATCGATCCACGGACCGGTACCGGACCGCGGCCCGGTGGTTGGGGACCACTGCTCTAGGGGGATCTCGCCCCCTATGGTTAAGAAACACTGCTACATAGGCTACAACTAAAGACACATTTAAATAGGCTTACTCAACATGTTTTACTGTGCGTAAAATAACATCTCTTTGATTGCCTTCAATGGTTTTGGGAATTAAAAATTTAAATAATGTCTCTTTTGTAGTCGAAAAATCCAGCTAAAAGAAAGTAGATATCTTTTCAAGTCTTACAGGACAAATACCAAAAAAAAAAAATCTGAAATTGTAGCTCTACTATTATCAAATCCAGCTGTAAACTCACAAACTTCTTTTTGTAAAAAATAAAGACATTACTGTATCAAAACAAGATCCATCTATATATTTTATATTTATAGTTGGTGAATTGTAATATATTTTTTGGGGGGTTGGCGCGACAGGGGGGCTTTCGCCCAGGGCGCCAAACAGGCTAGGACCGCCTCTGATTGCCTCATAGTCTTACACTATTTTTCCCTTCTCTTTCACGCGAAGAAAAGCGACCTTTTTTTAGGCACTCTTCTTGTCAGAAGTCAAATGTGTGGAGTCAGGTTCCATTGTTAAAAGTACCTTGTGGCTTCTTCTCTGGGGAAATCTTGGCTTGAATTTCAGATTGTTTTTTTTTTCTTCTTTTCCGAGCTTATTTGCGCTCGCCCAATACACATCTCCTCTCATCACTCAATGCCTCTCCACTTCTCTCTTAGTCATCGCGGGCTTTCCTCTGCCCTGGAACGGTCATAGAGAAACAAAAGTACATGCTACGTGCGGCTTTCCCCAGCGCTCCCTCTGCGTACACGCCACGTAACGTGTCAGTTCCCATTATCGGCAGCGCTCACTGCTCGCTTCAGGAGCTTCTATTTTGGATCTGCTTTCCTTCCCTTTGCAAGTGAGCGCGCAAACACGAGCGACGTTCACATGTCATTTCAATATTAGCTCTGATTTTCATCATCGGACGTGTGCAGAAATTAGGCCTCCTGGTTAAAACTGCAGTCCTTCTAATCTAATAGTTGTGTTGACATAGCCAGAGGTATAATAACATCATGAGTGCCAAACGCCCCAGATAATTGGATATATTGGCACAACTATAAAAGTCTTGAAATATGTCACAAAGGCGCCATTAGCACCACACAACCCCCGCTCCTATTCCAAATGTGCAGTAAACCGAAAACCCTTCAACATATTTAAAAATATTTGAATGCACAGTGCTGTGCAGGACTTATTACCACTGTGGCGCATAGTTGCGGTTGGTGCCGTGATCCCAGGATGCAGTGAAGGCAGGCGGGGTGAAGGCATCAGGTCCCTTTATTAGGTACCAAACAAAGTATCAAAAACAAAGAGCACCGGCGTGGGGCGAGCAACCAATCATGGTGATAATACAAAAGATATATGTATACTTGATGGTTTTGTCACTCTCCCAGTACAGAGTGACTGGGTGATGTGTGATGAACCAAGAAGACGCCAAGGAGGAATCGTCGAACAAAAAGCTTTATTTGTTTCAGCAAGCCTGAGACTGGAGTTGATCTGCCGTTTTCTCTCCTTCATGGAGAGGGGAGGGGCACAGATTCGGTGACCACAGATGATGCGCTAGCTGTCCAAAGTTGGGAACCAGGGTTTACCTCTCATCTGTGCATCAGTTGGGGACATCTCTGCGCTGCTGACATGTCTCCACTCAAGACGATCTCCTGCTGGCCCCACTATGGACTGTACTCTCACACTATTAACCAGATCAACTATGAACTGCACGCTCACACTATTAACCAGATCCACTATGGACTGTACTCTCACACTATTAACTAGATCCACTATGAACTGTACTCTCACACTATTAACTAGATCCACTATGGACTGTACTCTCACACTATTAACCAGATCCACTATGAACTGTACGCTCACACTATTAACCAGATCCACTATGGACTGTACTCTCACACTATTAACTAGATCCACTATGGACTGTACTCTCACACTATTAACTAGATCTACTATGGACTGTACTCTCACACTATTAACCAGATCCACTATGGACTGTACTCTCACACTATTAACTAGATCCACTATGGACTGTACTCTCACACTATTAACTAGATCCACTATGGACTGTACTCTCACACTATTAACTAGATCCACTATGGACTGTACTCTCACACTATTAACTAGATCCACTATGGACTGTACTCTCACACTATTAACCAGATCCACTTTGGATTGTACTCTCACACTATTAACTAGATCCACTATGGACTGTACTCTCACACTATTAACTAGATCCACTATGGACTGTACTCTCACACTATTAACTAGATCCACTATGGACTGTACTCTCACACTATTAACTAGATCCACTATGGACTGTACTCTCACACTATTAACCAGATCAACTATGAACTGCACGCTCACACTATTAACCAGATCCACTATGGACTGTACTCTCACACTATTAACTAGATCCACTATGGACTGTACTCTCACACTATTAACTAGATCCACCATGGACTGTACTCTCACACTATTAACTAGATCCACTATGGACTGTACTCTCACACTATTAACTAGATCCACTATGGACTGTACTCTCACACTATTAACCAGATCAACTATGAACTGCACGCTCACACTATTAACCAGATCCACTATGGACTGTACTCTCACACTATTAACTAGATATACTATGGACTGGACTCTCACAATATTATGCTAGATCCACTCGGTGTCCATTGCACCGGTCGCCCAGGGGGCGGGGGGGGGGGGGGGGGGGGGGGGGTGTCCCTACATCTGCGGTCCCCTCCATGATTTCTTATTGTCATCCCATTGAGTTGAGTTTTTTCTTGCTCTGATGTGGGATCTGAGCCGAGGATGTCGTTGTGGCTTGTGCAGCCCTTTGAGACACTCGTGATTTAGGGCTAAATAAGTCAACTTTGATTGACTGATTGA